>NC_053047.1:5772575-6075606 GCF_003473485.1 Medicago truncatula | reverse complement strand
ATGAAATTGATCCTCCTCCTAGTCATTGTGTCTTCTACTTCCATAGATTTTCCTGTAAGTGTACCTATATTCCAGGTTCCAAAACGAATCCTATTCTCATGAACTAGCTTCTTTACCCGCACCCGTTCACGAAGATGCGGGAACCCTTGCTTATTTTTCACTACATCCAAGCGGCGATGCAGCGGCCCTTGCTCATTTGACACTGTACTCGAGCCATACAACGAGTTGCTTCCGGGCAACGACCTAGCATTCACACTATTTCGTATGTGGTCCATGTCATAGAGATTCGACAAAGTTTTACGTTGACTGTCGAGGCCTAACGCAACCCTCTCCTTTTACCCGGGCTTGGGACCGGCCTCGTAAAAATCCATTTATTCATAATGCAATCCATGTTGCTAGTGAAATTTTCTCAAATGGTATACATTCAAACTACGCCATGAACTAGGGCAGTTTCAAACCTATGCAAATGGATATTATTACTGTTGCCAATGGCGAATTGCGGAAAACAGTGATTTGTACAAATTCTACTACGTGCTTTTTTTTTATTATTATTATTGAAAGAAAGAAAATTCTACTACGTGCTATAAGCTCAATTTGACAATACTTTGTACCAAATCACATAGTGGAACAATAGCAGTTTGTCCAAATTCTGATACGCTGGGTACTATTGCGCTGCTACAACCACTATTTGACAACTCTCGACTCTATTATGGAATAAAAGGTCACAACATTGTATTTATGTAAATTCAAATCAGCAGAGAAGTCATGAGAATAAACATTACATTTCTTGAGAATTCCCATGAGTTTGAAATACCATAAACCTAACTTCTTGATTGTTTAGCAATCTTGAACCAATCAGTGTGGAAAGAACCCTCCATGTCAATTCTTTCATATGTATGAGCACCAAAGTAATCTCTTTGAGCTTGGACCAAATTTGCTGGCAATCTTTCCCTTCTATACCACTGGATACTCCCATTCCAAGGTAGAGGAAACCTAATTTGTTCATAGTTTTCTCTCTTAACTCAGTGTTCTCATACCATTCGTTACCGCCGTCAATTATACACCCACCTTTTTCTAAGTATGCAGATAAGGTCTTGATGGTTTGATTGACAGACGAATCGGCTTTAACAAGCATTTTTATGACTCTTGGTTTTTAAATTGATTGAACAAAATATTTAAAGTCATGGTAGCCATATATTGGAAGGTTTCCTTCTTGTTTTGCTCTTTCTATTGTAAACTGAAATTGAAAACCTTTCTCAGCAATGTTGAGAGCAAGGTTTTGACCAATTACAGCTAGGCCTATTCTTGCAAGGTTTGTAGGTTCAGACGTAGCCATATTTTATTTGTTGTTCAATGTTCAATAATTTACATGAGAAAAAAAAGTACAAAATCATTAAGCATGCATGCATTTCTGACTTGTGAAGAAAAATAAAGTTGTAATGTGGAAACTAGAGTCTTAGGTCCAGATTGGATAAACAACTTAATTAAGCGGTTATAACATAAGCGCTTATCATACATGTGGTTACGTATGAGCTATTTCTATCACAGAAGGTAAAATAAAGTCAAATTGTTTTCATAAAGCTGTTTTAATAATCTGAAAACAACTTATGCACATGTTAAAAGCAGTTTTCATAAGCTCTTAAAAAGAGTCACACAAGTTTTGGTGTAGCCTAGTGGTATGAGTTGGTTGATGGGGTACAGGTAGGAGGTCTAGGGGGTTGATCCTTGCTTCAATTATTCAAAATATAAGTATTAACCTCAACTACAAAACAAGTTCAAAGAATCCTAAATTTACAAATTATGTCAATTGCAAACAAACAAAAATTATTCATTCATCTGCAATCAATTACTGTCATTTTTCTGTTTACTTCAATATCATATATTACTATAAAGTGTAATCTAACAAATCAGAAAAAATAGAATTACACCCACCACTACATGCAAAATTCTAAACCAGCACCACCAAGACCATGGTCCAAAAAATTGATACATTTACCAAGTGTGTTAATTGGTGAGAAATTATGATACAAACTCAAATCAGCAACAATATTTACAGTCTTGTTGATTTCATGAAAAACCGGCCACAACAAAGTACAGAAGTAAAAAATATAGAGGTAAAGTTTCTAAGCAAACAAGTTCATTAATAAAAAACAAAAGTTCATTAATCATATACACTAATCCAACAATAATTCAATAACATATACATAGAAGGTTAAATCTTAAAAGCAAGGTTTAAAGAAAACCTACAATTTGAATGGAATTGCATAAAACTGAGATATAAGTAACATGAACCTCTCTTTCAATCATACTCTCAGATAAGAAAATCAATATACAGATTGATTAGCCAAATCAAACTTTTACCATTGAACTAATATCTCATGGACATAGATAGACGTGTATGCTTGTGTCAACACCCTCTATTTTTTTTATTAAATTTAAAATTTCACAAAACTGAAGTAGCATTTCATATCACAAGGATTTTAAAAACTCTTCTAATAGATCCAATTATTCATAAGTGTTTATATCACAGCAGCACAACCTAAGAAGCTACATGGTACACAAGGTTTTTTAAAAAGATATATCTTAACATCTTCAAACTAGCCCAATTATTATCTTAAAGCTAAACTAGGAAACCCAGAAACATTATGTAGAAGGAAAGAAGACTTGGTTGTGACCAGTTAGAATGGAACAACAAATTCTGGATAATATTAATAGCACATAAAAAGTGTTCTCATCTCAAACAATTTTGTACTATTTTCCTGCCTGCCCTTGCTACTAAAAATCCCTTATGTTTCAAAAAGTGTGCATCCAAACCGCGTAAATTGTCCAGAAGCACACACCTGAATGTGAAAAATCGTTTTTTCAGATGTATACTTCTGGACAGAAGTTGGAGGTGGGAAAACGAACAAACTTATCAAAAATTAATAATGTAAATAAAGAGTCATGTCCAGAAACAAACAAACTATCATATGTAGGAATTGTATTACTATATAAATAAACAGTAGTGCTTTCTCATTATTCATTAATTAAAGTCATAACAATACTATCAGCAAATGATTAAATGATAAATATGCTCCAAACTAGAAAATGAAAAAAAATATAAAAAAACACTATTTCGTGTACATTTCCAAATTCAGCAAATAAAAATCACTGCCTTGTAGCATCTGAAAATAATCAACAACGAATTCTCAGATGGCATTCAAAGCATAGACGATACTTGATGACAATGCAGAATTTTCCTGTGGCAAGCACCATTTAACATGAGATTTTCTCAATTCAGTAAGAATATGGTAAAGCCACAGTGGACACTTCATCTCAAGATTGTGACTATAGTAACGATTGTGTGTTAATCTCATCTATAAGCCAAAATTGCACATCTGGACAAACTCCATATCGCTGTCTACATATTTAGTCCAGAGATTTTTGTATTGATTCAAAGCAATATCTAGCCAAGGTTTCATGTTTCCATTGTAATGAATAACAGCAGCATTGTTGATCTCATCCATGCTAATACTTGGATTGTATCCTAATCCAAGTACATGCCATGATTTGTCCAGTGACTTTGTTGTTGAGTAAAAGGTAATCAAACCAGGTGGAAGCGTCCCCGATTTCCATATTGTCTGGTCTTCATTCTGATAACAGAATACAAACAAGAATTAGGGAGTTCCACTTTACGGTTGTACAAAGGAACATATTGATCATTATTCAAGAAACCACGGTTATCAGTATCTTACAATACATGCCAATTGTATATCTATTCGATACTAAACTCTACCCAATAAATATGAATTACTGCCTAAACTCAGTGTAGTCAAACACCTATTTTTGGCAATTTTATATAGGCAACCGCTTTTCTTTTGTCATTTAATTTATGACTTGAATCTTGAATTATTAGATTCTATGATATATAATCTAATAATTTTTCTATGTCACTTGTTTTTACTTAATGACTTTCGAAAAAGCAAAGAGTTTACAAGCTATTGGCTTTCAAAAGACAGAGAAGCAAAGATATTAACAAGGTAATAACTACAAGCAAGAAAAAATTACCTTGTTCTGCCAGTAATGGTAATGTTCTGTGCATTTTTCACGCCTCCAAGCATCAAGATCAAATATATTCATACCATAAGTCCAAGCACATGCTTTTGGATTGAAGGTCTCCTTGATTAAAGGATGAGAGAAATTCACGTACTGTGAATATCGGTGGAAAGAACCGAAACAGATCTCTACGGCACCATTCACCTTCCCATCCAAATCAATCTTCCACAAACCTGTCAAGTCCTTTTGCACCACAACATCATCATCCAAAAGTAAGATATTACGCAATTTAGGGTACATCTCTGGCAAATAAAACTGAAGATAGTCCAACATCGACAGGTATTTGGCGTTTCTAAGTTTCATGTCACGTGCATCATTTGTAGCCTTATCACCTTGATTCTCAATGTAATGCTGCTGCATTTTTGCTGCCTCAACTTGCCTCAACACTGGTACATACGATGAATTTAAGAACGTGAATTCGTCAACCGACTTTATCTCTAAAAATGCACCCCCTTCAACCGGCCTCATTTTAAACCAAACTTTCATTGCAGCAACATTCATCCTGTTTGTAACGACGTGAAAAACATGCTTCCATGGCTCAACTGCATTCTTCACCACAGATCTAACCACCACCGACACAGCTATCACGTTGTCTGAGAATATTGCATAATGATACAAACTCGGATCTTCAAACTCCAGCCTAGGGCTTTCATCTCTATACTTCTCCGGGTTCGAAATCTTCTCACCCATCAGCCTCATAGCCAAGCAATGCAAACTCTTGGGAACTGATTTGGCAGAAATCAAGCTCGCCAATGCCCCGTTCTTCTTTGCCTTAGCAAGTGACTCATTAACAGCAAATATAGTATCCTTCAACTTCTGAATCTTTAACTGAGTATCATAATTCTCTTTCGCCTCAACAATCATCATCCTTGCAATCTTCACTCTATCCTTAATCTCTTTCTCAAACTGCCTCAACACATCCTCATCAATCGGACCATCCGACTCAAACAATGATGCTCTGTATGTTGGTTTCAAAGCAATATCCGAAAAATTACCAGCCAATTCATCAAACATCTTCAACTGCCTAGAAATATCAAGCTTAAGCTTCCTAGCATATGCAGCATAAGCATTCACTAATGAAATATGATCTTTAGCTTGTTGATGTATCAAATCCACTCTTGTCCTAAGTGGGTCAGATTTCAATGCCAAAAATGTTCTATGCACATATGCATTACCAGTAGTAGGAAGATCCTGTAAACAAAAACAAAAACAAAAACCTGATTCGTTACACCTTCCGTAGTACCGACACCTCTAATCAAAGGTGTGTCAAGTGTCTAACACCAACACATGTGATTACGTTCAACTAATTCATTTTCTCAAATTATCACCAGGATCTATGTGTCGGTAACAATCGCCTTTTTCTAAGCATGCGGATAAGATTAAAACAAAAACAAAAATGTTCTATGCACATATGCACTACCAGTAGTAGGAAGATCAAGTAAACAAAAACCTAATTTGTTACACCCTCCATAGCACTAACAACTCTAATCAAAGGTGTGGCAGGTGTCCGATACCAACACATGTGATTATGTTTATATAATTTATTTTCTGAGATTATCACCGGTGTTCATGTGTCAGTGTCGTGTCTGTGTTGGTGCATCATAGGTTACACCGCAAGATTCATCAAATTAACATATGGGTTATGCTTAAAACTGAATCTAAAATGAAGGGTCATTTCCAATTTCCAAAATTGAAAATGGATTTCAATAAAATTCAAAATTTTGCAACAAAAACATACAAATTGATTAATTGAATTGGTGTCCGAACTTACACATATGATTACGTTCAAATAATTCATTTTCTCAAATTATTATTATTAGTGTGAATGTGTGTCGGTGTTGTGTCCATTATCCTATCCCGTGTGCTTCATAGGTTACAGCAGAAGATTTATTGATTCATTCAATTCATGAAATTAGCACATGGGTTATGCTTAAAACTGAATCTAAAATAGAGTCGTTTCCAATTTCCAAAACTGAAAATAGGCTGCAATAAAAATCAAAAACTTTGCAACAAAAACACAAAAATTTGATGAATTAAATTGGTGTCCGGACACTTATGATTACGTTCAAATAATTCATTTTCTCAAATTATTAGTGTCAATATCGTATCCGGTGTCTGGTGTCTGGGCTTCATAGGTTATACCACAAGATTCATTCAATTCATGAAATTAACATATGGGTTATGCTTAAAACTGAATCTAAAATAAAGGGTCATTTCCAATTTCCAAAGTAAAAAATAGGTTTCCATAAAAATCAAAACTTTACAACAAAAACACACACAAAAAACACAAAAACAGAGGAACTTACAGAGTCATCATTTTCTGTAGAAGGATTTGTAGTGAATAGAACAGAGAGAGTTGCAATGAAAAGGAGAGAGAACATAGCAGAAATAAAGATCCGGTAAGAGAAGAATCCACGAAGAGTAGATCCACCTCTGCTTCCTCTACCAGAAACCGCCATTGGATCTTGTACTCTCTTGAAACAGAGCAGTGTCAGATCCAAAAACAAAACTGTTTTGTACTTTTTTTTTTTTCTTGTTCTTTTTTTCACTTTTCAGTGTTTTTGTTTGATGAAATAGTGAATTGAATTAATGTAACAAAATGAAAATCTTAAATAAGAACATGCAATGAATTGAATGAATTTGATAAGTGTGTGTGTGTGAGTGTATTTTTTTCTGACTTATGTGTAGAATGTGAAGAATTAATTGAAGGTGGGATAGTTAATGATTTTGAGGTTGAATCCAAGTTGTTGTTTGATTATGGGGTCCATCATTACATTACAATTGGTAACTGTAATTTATTTATTGTTTTCTTATTTTGACTTTGATGTGGTGTTTTTGTTTGTAGTGGTAATGATAAGTACAAATGCACCAATTTAATGTGTTAGGGAAGACTTTTTTTTGGTAGGAAATTAATGTGATTATGCATTTTTACAATCTGCCGACTTCATGAAGTATATACTACTCATTTAATGTATTTTGCATACTTATGCATAGGAATACTTACTTCAGTTATATTTATAAACAAAAAATAATTTTTTTTAATTTATTAAATAATTAATGTATTTAGTTTAAAAATAAGATCACATATATTTATCATTCAATAATTTATTTTTGAAAAAGTCCTTCAATAAACTTAAAAAGATGTGACTAGAAAAGTAAGTCAATAAATCAAATGTAAAATATATTTTGTCGGAATTGGTGTATTAATTTTTTTAATTAAGTAATCTAGCGGTTTGAACCCCGACCTCTACATATAAAGATTCATTGTTTCTATTAAGTGAGTTATGTTCACGAAGATTTGTATATTCAATTTATTTTTTTAATTACTTTAATGTACAAAATTTAAAAGAATATTTCTACTACTAGTTTCGGACATATACCTTAAAACACAAGTTCGCGTGATAAAAAAAAAAAAGACTTTCGTGGCACTTATTGTAAGACATTTTTTTCACTTTAGGATTGATTTAACTTGTATATGCTGAATTGTGATTTTTAACAAGTATTTATTCAAAACATTTGATGATATAATTTTTTTAATTAATTTTAAAACAATTTAATTAGTATATTTTGTCGGTGTATTATTATTTTACACGTATACTAGACAATGTGTAGTCATGTCAATTAATGAATATAAATATACAAAAACTTATAAATTTATTCATTGGCATAGCAACACATCATTTAATGTATAAAATAAATGTACACCGATAAAATAAACTAATTAAATTCTTTCTAAATCAAATTTCGTCCCCGCATAACCACAATATATACATTATTTTGAAGTTTCAAGTAGAATTGAGATTGGGCACCGTAAAAGCTACTATTCCTTCTGATCATATTTATAAACAAAAAATGATTTTTTACGTTTATTGAATAATTAATGTATTCGGTCATATTTATATCTCAGATATATTAGTTATTTAATGTACTTAAAAAGTTTTTTTTTCCTTATAAATGCGATCGGATTGAGTATTTGTAGCTTGATGTAGAAGTGATTGTATCCACCAAAATTGATTCTTCCAAAAAGTTACCATACACATTTTTTTTTATGGAGTTAAATTGCTTTTAGGTAGGTTCACCGTGTTTCCATTGTTGGTAAAATGAGGTTTACATGCAGTACTAGTTATCTCTCATGCAGAACTTGTTGTCGTCCCTAGTGTAGATCCGGATACTGCACTCGTGACGCCTACAAAAACACCATTGCAACAAGGTACAAAAGGTCACACTGTATCATATGAACACGTTGCCTCCCAAATAGCTCGTCTTGAGTAACCTCCAAAGTCAAGCACATCTTTCCATTATCAAATTGTCACTGATGATATTGTTGATACTTATGGCTTGGTTGGACAAAATCGTAATCACAAACATTTTATTTTGCAACTGGTAGTGAACATGTAGATGGTTAATATAACCAAGAAGTAGTTGTGCCTTTGGAACACATAAAGGCAGCTGCGCATATTGATATGCAACTTCAGAAGGAACTTAATCTTGTTAGCAAATATCTTATTCAAGGTAAAAATGTTGACATCCCTTTTTGTTAGGTCACGAGGGTAGCCCGAGGGACCTCCATATCCAGACAGAGCAACCATACAAGCGAGAGAGACGCCACACTCTTATCCAAAATCTTAAGGCAATGAGTTTATGGATCATCTCACTTATAAAGTGTTCAACCTCCACTTTTCTATTCAATGTGGGACATATAACTCACACTTGCACACAACAATCTTCCCCTCAAATGTGAGTCCATCAATTCATCATGCTCACCCCTTAAACGGAAGCTCTTTCATCCGCACACACTTATACTTGTACCGCCGTTGTCTCCGTACACAACAGAACCCGCCGCCTGAACACCCTTCAGGAGGACTTTCAACACAAGGAGTCGATCGAACCTTTCGTCAACAATAAATAAACTCAATTTCTACAACACTCGATCCAAGGGTGGTTGTAAAACACCTTCTCTTCTAGGACCATTTTTCTTTGCTTTTCTTATTTATTAATTTTTTTTCCCTTGCATTTGGAGGGTCTTGCCCCCACCCCATCCACCACCACCTCCTCCTCCTATATATATTTGCTTTAATAATAAATTATGATTATGCGATATAGAATGAGGTGTCTTTCAGACTCACCTTAATGGATTTGAATTTTGATAAAAATCACCCTATAGAAAAATGCAACCTTAAGCTAATAAAAACACAAGAAAGATTAGTGTCATTATGTTTTTAATGCCACTATGGTTTGAGATTTGCAAAAATCTAATAAGAACAAAAACTAATTGATTTATTTTTAATGGCCTTTCTGACAGAAAAAATATTTAAAAGCATTGGTTAAAGTATCATTATGTTTTTAGTTCTAAACAATTACTCAAGTTTTGCTTCATGAATGTTAGGCGTAATCCCAATATTGAACAGTCCTTTTATGGCTTGGCTCAATATCAAATTTACTTGCCTTTTAAAAGAGAAAAAAAATAAAAAGATTGTTATAAAATTAAGCATATGAGTTATGACCAACTAGTAAGTAGGTAAGTTAGCACATGTTTTTAAACTATAGAAAAACATGACGTGGGGTTAAAGATTCCACTCTATGCCAATCATCAAACATATATAGCAGCCCAAAAAGTCACTCTACTTCAAACTCAAGGCCCAAAATCAATCTTGAGTCTCAATCACTCTTTTAACACTATCAATTCCACACACACACATTGTAGCAAAGCTCCTTATTGGATCCATACTTATACACAACGAAAATATATTGAACCCAAAACATATTTTAATGCTCCTACATGGGGTTCACTTATATGATTAAACATAGGACTCCTGGTTAAAGAAAACACATGCCCATCTATTACCACTTGATTCAAAACCTTGTCAATGAAATGGAAATCTATGGATCAAAAATGGAAAATACATGCAATAACCTCGTGTTAATGTTTGCGAGATATTGATTTAGCGATAAGAGTTTGAAGTTATAGTCTCAAGAGACGGAGTTCAAATTCTATCTAAAAAAGTAGTAAAACTGAAAATCGTCACTTTTAGTTAATGGCAATTTTCACCTTCCCCGATTTTTTTAAAAATAAACCTCATTTTTATTGATGATTAATGAATTAGTTTTGTTAAATTAAGTCATAGTATACAAAATGTATCATATATATTTTCTATAATAAAGTAGTCTGCAGTTTTTTATATCTAATTGTTTACATAAAATTAACATTATAACAAAATAAAATGGATTATGTTTTCTCTATATATAGATTAGCTGAAATATTAGAAATAATATAATTCATGAACATGTGATTCACACATAGATTTATATGTAGGAAACCATTCAAAAACATTTGTGAACTAGCCAACAGTGATGATTAAAGTTCAATTTAAACTTCTAAAAAGGGATTGAAAGGTGAAATAGAAAATAATACTAGGTTTTATTATTTTAATTGTTTAAAATAGGATAGGAATAAAGGAGAATCAATCCTCCCATTTTTCTTTCATTTCAATTTTAAAAATAAAAACCATTTGTGGCCTAAATTGTGGCCAAGACTGTTTAGCTTTTCCACTACTTTTAGCTTGTAGCAGCAAACAAAGCATTACCGACCTACTACTAACTGAAAACTTGTGCCTAATTTTATGATGTTAATATCTTATTCATGGTGTTGGTCTCTTAAGATTTTGTAGCATAAGAGGATCACAATACCAATGTGAAAAAAGATGCCCCTCCAAAATTAAGAAAGAAAAGTTCCATATTTCCAAGACATAATATTTATGTTCATTTGTGTAAATAAATATATCTACCGGTCCTATTTATAAAAGATATTTAGGTCAACAAAAGTTAATGTATTTGGTCTAAATTTTTAACTCGATACTTCATCTTTTGTTGACCTAAATATTTCTTATATAAATAGGATCAGATGGAGTATTTAATAAATGTCAATTAATAATATATTATGTTTTTTTAAAAGAGCTATTAACATATTATGTTTTTATTTACGATTATTAACATGGTATATATGTTGGTAGTTAGAGTTTGAATTTAGAGTTCATTCTCAAAATTCTTTGTACAACTACTTGAGTTACACCTTGGAGACAGGAAATATATAACTTTTAATGTAATATATAATAAATTATAGAAAAAATTATTTTATCAACAAATTAACATATACTCCCTCCGGTCCTATTTATAAGAGAATTTTGAGTCAACAAAAGTTGATGTATCTAGTTAAAAATTCAATCCAAATACATTCACTTTTATTGACCTAAATTTTTCTTATAAATAGGACCGGAGGTAGTATTATAGAATATAAGGTACATCATTAGCTGATTAATATGCACAGTTTCTGTTGGATCCCTATCAAAACCTAAAGTAAAAAAACCAAAACTGAAGTTATATTCCAATAATATGCAGTCAAGGTAGCTCTTGAAAAAGCCAATAAATAGTGTGATAATAATTTCTAGTGGGTTGGCATGTCCAAATGTTTTTCCTTTTTATGGCAACTTTTCTATCATATCATCCAATGACCACTACACCACCTTTTTAATTCAGTGTCATGTCCAACTCCTTCCCTATCCAATTCCACCTGATATAATTACTTCCATTATTCTACACAAATCATATACTAATTTGATTATATATTTCTTGGCTTCACATTCATCTAGATTTCTTTTGGCTTCATATCTTCTATATTATATGATTTTCTCTTTTGTTTCCTTTTTTATCCATCCACAATTCTCTAGTGTTATTGCTTGAAGATGAGGTCATTTATTAAGTCTTTCAATATTTTTTTCTACACATGAATATGATAATGGTGTTTCTGACTCTTGTGTGTGTCTTGCAAGTTGGTGTTCAACAAATTAAGCCAACATGCTTATAGATAACTCCTAAACTTCTTCAAATGTTTATTAAATGTTTAGATTACTCAAGAACATAAGAAAAAAATAACTATTGGAGTAAACCTTCATTTTAATCACTAAATATATGAAGCAAACATGTTATTGCAGTCTCTGAATGTATCAAAATTATTAAATAATCGCTAAGTGCATTTTTTGTTCGTAACTTCATGTACTAAAGTGATTAACAAAAGATATTTGAAAACTAAACTATCTAACAGAAAATAAATCCGAGGAATATAAACTAACTAACAAAAGATACATTTGAAGATGAAACTCATTGACAGAAACACAATCATGATAATATTAAGAAAAATGCTAACAAGTGCCCTAACGACCCTTGATAAGAAACATAAAGTATCAACTTTATCTTAGAAATTGTGTATTCAACTTATTGAACGATTAAAAAGAAACTTTTTCTACATGAAATTTAACAATTATTTTCTTTTTTAAGTCTTTAACAAGTGCCCTTAAGACCTAAGGATACTCGTTAGCGTAACCCTAATATTAAATGCATTAAGAGACTATAGTGAATACACTTGTTTACTCTAACTCTTGAGGCTCATAAAATTTTATTGCTAAAGACATACAAATTTAGATACTACTCTTTTATACAATGAGAGGTAGTTTCATAGTTAATGAAGTGAAAAGGCTCAAATAATGAAACTCAACTCAAGTTATTGCCATTTATCCTTTTCACCTCATACATATCTCAAAAGGAGGAGAAAACTACTGATTTTGACATCAACACAAGACACAAACAAACTAAAAAAAGTAAAGAAATTAAACCAAATAGATAAAAATTTGTCTTGAAATCAACCAAGAAGATCCATTGAACTTGAGATGGAATTGTTTGAAGAATCATCTCTAAGATATGTATCATCCAAAGGACTAAAAGAAGGGATTAAAGGACTATGAATCTGCATATCTTTTATCATTTGTCGAAGTTCCAAAGCTTCTTCTTTAAGCTGAGCATTCTCTTGAACAACTTGATCATGATTCTCAGAAACATGGTTAAGTTTCTCTATAAGTTGATGATTTTCATTCCTTAGCCAAAGAACTTGTGACCAAAGCTCATCAAGGTGTTTCTGCTTCCTCATGCGTGAACGACGCGCTGATTCGCGGTTTGATATCATCCTTCTGTGTTTCCTCTCATTGATGAGACTAAGGTTTTGTTCATCTGCTTCATCAGAAGTTGAGTTGCTGCTTATGCATGATGATTGTGGACTATAGTTGAAGTCAGGAAATTGTTGATGAGGGGTGTTTAGGTAATTACCATATATTTGGTTAGAGAATTTTTGGAGTTGATATGAGGAAATGTTATTGTTTTGAATCATGTTGTTATAGTTTTGTAGATAAGGTGATGTGTTTGATGGGAGCATGTAATTGAGTCCAGTTGTTACTTCTCTTGTTTGCATGGTTTTTTTTAAGGAATATATGAGAAAAATTTAAGGATTGAAAGGGTTTTGTTGAGTAATAAGAGTGGTGGAAGGTTCAATTGTGTTTGAAGAGTGAGGTGAGCAGAGTAGGTATTATATAGGGAGGGGAAATTGATGAATTGGCCCTACTTGGATAATAGTAGAGTTCACAATGTTGATGTTTTGTTATAATTAAGCTTATTGTATTTTGATGGAATGACATGCACATCATGAATATGTGGCTTATTTTTGAATAAAACTTTTTGGTTTTAAGGGGAAAGGGTTTGTTAATATAAATTTCTTCCGGGAAATAAATATAGTCCGATAAAGAATTGTTCCAACCAAGATTCGAACTAAGTATATCTGATTAAATCAACATTCATTGAAGTTTATTGATCATCTGAATCCAAAAACTTAATATATGATGAATTTAATTAGTTGCACTTGGAACATCTCTATTTATGCATACTCGTTTGCGTGCGGGTTCTTATTCTTAAGAATTGTGGTTGGGCCTAACACAACCCCACAAAACCAACTTGTCAGGTGAGGATTGCCCCCTTATAAACACATTGTCAGACCATCACATATCTGATATGTGGGACTCTTAACACTTCTTTAAAAGAATCGATTCTCACTTGAGTAATTGCATCATTTGAAGCTCATAATGTCGCGATCATGTTGGAGATGCACATCATGTGTATGTGGTGAATTTTTTTAACCCAACGATTTTCAAGAAAAAGTGGCTCTATGAATTCGTTGATCAAACGAAAAATAAGTAAAGTGTGACTAATAATTATAAAAAACACGGTTCAAACTTCATACTCTTAATCGATTTGACTTTTATTGAACTTCGTTAACCACTTGAGTTAAATTAATTTATTAATATATATGACAGTTTTATTAGTTGTACTTGGAACATCTCTAAATGTAGACTCTTTGGTGGGTTCTTATATATAAGAATTGATTCTTGCCTTACACTATTAGGAAAAGCAAAATTAGGGAGGAAAATTAATGACGGAAAAAATAAAATCTCTCACAAATTCTTTGATCGCAAAATTTAATGACAAAATTAGAGAGGAATTTCTTGTTTTCCCTCACTAATTTTGGTTTTTTGGTAGTGTTAACCACTTGAGGAGTTTAATGTGTATGAATATTTCATCAAGGGAAAAAAAAAATCTAATTTCATTTGTGTGTATTTATGTGCATAACAACATACATGTGACATGTTTATGTATATGGATGATGCACACAAGTGGCCCAAAGGGTGAATGCGATTTGGTTTTGTGGATATAATCATTTTGAAGAAAAAAAAATATGCTTACGTAATATAGAGACAGAGGGATTTCACATCATGGGGAGTATAATAACTATAATGGAAGACTGTTATGTTGAAAGCAAGCACAATACAATGTTTGGAGTTTAAAGTCATTTTTATTATAATACATGTGTTTTGTACTTCCAAGCTTATTATCTGTTTTGATGTGGATAGTATTCACTTAAGTGACATAAGATTTTGGTGGAATTGTGGAAAAACAAGGTTGAGAAAGGCTTATTAGGTTGGCTAAGATTTTATTGGACTAAATATAATCAATATTTTAAAGTATAATCAAAATTGTGGTTGTAAGTTAATGTTTTTTTTAGGTTTCTTCAATCATTCATTGCAATTGTAATTAATTAAGGTTGCATCATCCTTAGTTGTAATATTTTATTGTTTGAAAGATTGTATCATAACTGCAATCACTACTCAATGGAAAATAAAATCTTAAGTAACAAATTACACTATGTCCAAAGCAGGCAATTTGATATTTGAGTTGAGGGAAACTTTAGAAATTTTAATCAAGAGGGTCCATATCTTCAAAGAACGAGTGTAATATTACGGTTTATTTTATTTATATTAAGATTAGAAGCTTGCTTCCATTCATGAAATATGAAATACATTATTGGATAGGGACACAAAAAATTCCCCATACATATAGACAAAATGACAAACACTATTAAAACACACACAACTATAACGTCTCAAGTTTATAATGTGGTGAAGTTATGCATCCTAACAATATCAACATTGTCAGTTGATGTATGTCTTACGGACATAAGAATAAAATTTCGTGCCTAAAAATATTTTAAGTAATCGAGTGTGGCGTAGGTCCTATATTACTTGTACAAAAATTCCAATTTCAAGTCCGCTACACCAATTCCAATTCACATATCACAGTTTTGCTTTTTGTTAAAGACGTCTCGGTGAATTGAGGAGTGTGATTTTTTATAAACTATTTAAGTCTTTTACAAAGGATAAAATCATGAGAACTTGCACAAGACTCAATACATACCATGGTGTAAGAGACTTTAGATAAAAATAAAAAAAAATAAAAAAAATAAAAAAGGTAATTGTGAAATTCACAACTTTCTAAATTGGCAACAAATCATGAGAGACAAATAAAGAAAGATTAAGAATATTGATGACTCAATGACCACTTCTATTGGGACCTCAAACAAAATGTGTATATGTGGGTTAAATAGAAGCCAAATCACTAACCCATCAGCAATCACTTGTTTTATTTAGTAGGGTTAGGTACTTGATAATCAAAGTATATTATTAAGCCATGGTAATGACGACTTCAACAGTATAATCACAATGAAGGGAACACAACTAGAAGTTTCAAGACCACATGCCAATTGTATGCCAGCTTAAATGTTGAATTAATGCATTATGCTCATTGCGTTAGTTCCACATGCCTATTCTATAGTAAACTTTAAAGTTACCATTGATTTTAAATAATTTACATATTTACTGGCATATTCTCATGATTATTCTACATCAAATTGCCCTTAATTAACTTGAACATGGTTTCATGATGGTGAACAGTCAAAGATATGAATAGGTGTTTATTAATATAAGGTGTACTGTTAAAATATTTGGTTATGCACCGTCCAAAATGTATAGCTCAACTAGTAGGATCAATATTGTTAGACTGAACACTTTTATTGGATTTAAACTCAGGATCTCACAGTTATATAGGTGAGTTTCAAGTAGTGTTAGTCAATTCATTCATGTAATAATAAGTTAGATTATTGCTTTGGCTAATAAAAAACAGACAACAAACATTTATGTTATGAAGGTAAATGTAAAGGATACATTTTTCTTATGTTGCAAACTTTCTAAATTGTAAAGTAGTTGGTTACATTTCTTTTCCACATCTTTGTCTTTTAGTTGGTGCTAATTTGAGAAAGTTTCCATAGCCAGTGATTGATGCTTTTTATTTTAGTGTAGAGTATAGACTATCCTCCAAAGTAAGCTAAGATAATTGCAACGTACTACTAATGTTTAGAGTAGAGTAATGTTTGGCCGGTGATTGATCTCGGTGTCACGTATGCATTGAATCAATCAAAATTGGTTTCGAGGGTTAAAGTTGTAAAAAAAGGGTAAATTTAGGGGCTGATTTGTTATTGTTTTTTTTATAGAGAGCCAAAATCACAAAATTATGATACTTAGGAGGTCAAAACTGCAATTAAGTCTATAAAAAAATGTAAAAGATCTTTTCATTTACCCTTATATTCCAACTCTTCAAAACCCTCCTTTCCCCTGCATTGAAACTCCTAAACAAAGCCTTAGTATATGGACCATAGATCTCAAATTGTGTCAAAAATCATATTATTACATGAATGCTGGGGAATTTCTAATGGGGAACAAGTGATCCCTAGAGGGACACTATTTCAAACATTGTTATCCAATACATTGATCATTGTCTCTCTGAACTACTTCCTCAAATTGATATCCATATAGTTTATTGAGTGTTGTTATATTATTTGCTATATTGACACAAGTTTGATTAATCTTTTTTTTTTTTTTTTTTTTGACAAATTGACACAAGCTTAATTACTCATTTAGGAAAAATGGAAAGAAAAGAGATTGAATGGATATCTTAACCATTCATGGAAAAAAGTCATATATAACAAATGTAGTGGAAATTATTGAACAAGAATTGTACTTTAAATTGTATATTCCACTAACCCTTAAGCCAGCTAAATGCATTGAGAAAGATGAGAAACATGAAATCTTGTTAGACAAATGCTATGCACTTACCCGTGTGTGTCTAGTTGAGTTGAGTGGATTGAATGGTCAACAATATCATAAGACAGATTTTGACCCATCTTTCATTCTTGTCTTTTGATTGTTCTTTACTTTGTCTTTATTTATTTTTCCACACATGTGGAAACTTACATTAAAGTGTTTCAATATGATTACAAAGTACTATAATATGCTTAGTTCCCAAAAAAATATAAATGCTTATATCATTTAATAGAGGATAGAGGATATAATTTAGTAAAAGCTAACTATTTTTTTTTATAAATTAGTTATTTTTCGCACGCAACTGCGAAGACTAATCCATCGAACGTTGTAGGACCCAAATGAACGGCAAGCTCTTCCTAAGAGTTTTAATGTTGTTGGTCGTTCCAATAAAATTGGAGGCTCGACTCTAATATTAAAAATGACCCCTAATAAAAATAATTAATGATAATTTAAATAATTGTAAATTAACAATAAGCATTATTTTGATTTTAATTTGTTTTTGTTGAATTTTTGTTGTTGATAGATGTGTGGGTTTGACCTAACTTGTCCATTTACTCTTTACTTTTGTCAAATAATAAGTGTTTGATTTAGACCTACATAATAAAAGAAAATATTATCCTACATCCCAACAATTATACTCATACCCTTATAAATAATTGAGGCCCCCATAAATTGGAGGCTTGGCTCCGTAGAGCTCCCTTGCGCATGGCAAGGAACGGCCCTGCTGCATATTCAAAGCTGGATTCGAACCCAAGCTATAAATAATTGAGGCCCCCATAAATTGGAGGCTCGACTCCGTAGAGCTCCCTTGCGCATGGCTAGGAACGGCCCTGCTGCATATTCAAGGCTGAATTCGAACCCAAGCTAATTATGATAATTAATTTATTGTTTAACTACTTTTTTTATATAAAAAGAATGACTAGATAATATGTCTAATATATTTTCTTTAGATGTCTAATTTTTCTTTTTGAGTAAATATGTCTAAAATTTGTATCTTGAACTTTTTTGTTTGAATAATTATTTTATAAAAGAGTTGTAATCTTGAATTATTAATTCTTGTATTATTCTTCCTAAAAATAAAAATCTTGTATTTAATCTAGGAGACTGAGATGACCAGCATATCGATCACTTAACTTTATACTTGTACTCTACATTGTACATGTACTTAGTAGTACTTACCATGCATCGGTTTTGTCAAATCAAAATGCTATAAACCAACTTATCTTAAAAAAAAAAAAATTAAAAGGATTTTCAACCATAAGGACAAGTGGACAACTATATCATACTGACTTTTACTTTTGGATTAAAACTATAGCACACAAATGATATAAATATAGTATGGTACACTTTTTTCTTTACTATTAGATCAATAAATTCTATCACATTCGATGATATATATGTTGGATCATGAAAAAGAAAAATCAGTAGGTTATTGTATTTTTCTTCCTTGTCTGGATTTGAATTTATAACTTTCATCATCACTTAACTCAAACTATTTGAAAACAATCATGATGTTGTATTTCTTACTATGAAGTCTCTCACTTATTATATTAGCTCAAACATCTTTGATGGAAGATATATAGGTACCTATGCAAACGGTCTTTGAGTTCTAAAGTCTGCTCTAACTCTTGTAAGCTTCAGACGCGCAATTCACTTAAAAAAATTATTAGAAGAATAATTCCTAACTATCTCGTATAAATGTTCTTGGATAATTAAGAGACTTGAATATCTTTGCATACATTAATTTTGTTGGATTAAATAAGAGATAACATCAACAAAACGAGATAGCTTTGAAGTTTTTGTTCTTATTTGTTGAAGATTATAATATTACGCATGTTGATTTGGTATAAATAATAAGAAATATCCTTTTACTTATAATTCGTAAGACCTGTATTAATTTATTTATTTTACATTAAAGTTAATTTTGTACAAAGAATACTCGCGTAAAATAGAAACTTGTGATGCTTTTGGTGGTGAAACATGAGAAATATACTTGGTAATAGAGCTGGTTTGGAGACTAAGATTTCACCACTCTCAAGTGAAAATCGACTCAAAAACTTCAGTTGAGATGATCAAAGAGAACAACTTCAAAATTAATGGAAAACTGCATATCTTAATGTGTCGTGCACAAAACTTTTTAAAGTAAAACTGACAGATGCAATTCAACCATACATATTATGAAAAGAAAAGTGTTGATTGATTAACTAATTTTAACTTCTTTTTACATTATTTTGACATTCAATGCTACCATGAATCCTCCTAATAAGCACTGGCGGAACCGGGGTGGCAAGGGGGAGCCTTGGCCACCCCATCTTAAAAAAAAAAAAAAAAATTATACCCTAGAATTTGCATAATTAATTTGACAGAATTGTAAATGATACTTTAATAAATCCATTTTTCTTGCCTAGTAAACTTAACTTTGATCCTTTGCCAATTTCAATCATTATTGTACATTACATATTGTTAAATTGAGAAACAAGATGGAACCTAAGTTTCTAGCCAATAGCATGTCAATTTATATTAAAAGAAAAATTAATGCATGTATTAGTTTCGAGTCAATTATTGATGATTTTAAGTCACTTGAAAAGCGTAAAATGTCTCTTTAAGTATTTAACTATTGATTTTATATATTATATAGTTTAAATTTTAAATGATCGATTTTTGGTTTATTATAACTTAAATATGTTATATACAATATGATTTATATATTTTAATTTATTTTGATGACAGCCACCCCAAATTATTTTGTCTGGCTAATAAGATTTTGAGTCTCTTATTTGATGACATTTTAGAGGGTTTGCATGTCTAGTGTAATTTTATAGTTGCTTTTCGTTTTAGCTTTTTTACATACATTTGACACTTGGCAGATAAATTCCACGAAGAAGGACAAAGAAGAGGAGAAACGCGGGCGCACGATAGATATAATTTGTGGGGTCCATGCTAACAAGCACGCATGGCTACCCATTCCACCATTCTCTAGCCCTATTGCTCATACCGTCAACTCAACCATTAATTCCCTAAATTTTTATGTTCCATTTTTTAGTTCATATCCTAAATATTATTTAGCATATAACTTTTTAAATTAAGGATTTTTATGTCAAAAATTTAATATTTTTAGAATTTAATTAATGTTCTTATAGTGTTGTTGTAAACTTTAGTTGTAGAAAATAGCACTTCTTATTTATTAACATGAGTTGAGTGCAAAATATACTCTAAATCAATTACAACTACCTTCTTTAAAAATAAATCAAGATCATGTTATTTTTTTAACAAGCAAAAATGATATATATTAGCACTGATAAGAAATCTCTTCAGTACAAGGTGTACCAAAGAGATCACGAAGAATTTACAAAGTCAGTACCTGAATACAAATACAAATCAGCCGATGCCAAAATAAACAAGCGGACTCAACCACCACATACGAGTCCCAATAACAAAATGCACTTTCTTATCTTGAAGCCACCATAAAGAATACGACTTAATTTTTCTAATAATTGAAACATAGTATTTTCTTTCTGCTTAAATAACATGTTGTTGCGCTCATTCCACACAATCCAAGCACATAGTAACCAAATCAACTTAAGAAAGGACCACCACGATTTCAAACCACCTGTGTAATAAATGAACTGTTGAAAATGATCTGTAATCACCTGAGAATCTGCACCATCAAAACTGATCCACGACCGCATTAGCTGCCACAAAGTATCAAATGTGCTACACGAGAGGAATAAATGTTGAACGTCCTCCTCATGACCGCACCCAACCATACAAATGTGATCTGCTATAGAACTGATATTGTGCTTTGCCAAATTCGCCTTAGTTGGCAAACGATCATGAAGCAACCGCCACGTAAAAATGGAGACCTTCAACAAAACCTGTTTGTGTCAATGGAATCTAAGTCTGAACACATAGGCGGGTGCTCTTGAGTAGTGAGCATATCATAGACATCACGAACTGAGTACTCCCTGAAGGATTCGGGAGCCACTACCAACCATCTGAGAAGGTAGATTGGAAAGAAACATCAGATAATAATATTAACTACATCCGCATTATTCACTATTTTTACATTGAAGAGAATATCGTTACACTTCAATCATATGCACCACACCGTTGTTAGTCAAATTAAGGGTTATGATCCTCCCCATTCATCGATTTAGCAATAGAATGACATTAAAAAGTTAAAAAAAAAAATACAAAATATTTAATAGTGGTGGAACCCACTTAATAATAGGATCCACCATTAATTTTTATATGTATCTATATCTAAATGACATTCCTCCAATTATTTTGAGAAGTAAAGATGATCTTAACTAACATATCAACGAAACACATTCTTACCACTTTTGCTTTTGCATTCATCTTTAAAGAGTAGAAAGATTTCTATCAATCCAGCTTCCCATCCCACCATGAAGAATTCCAATCCATCAATTTGAAAATGCAATCCAAAATTTACCATTGTCTTCAACAACTTAAGACTAAGTGATTAGCGGTTTCGATTTCTCTAAAACAAAACACAACAATGTTGACGTGGATTTGAATTCTCTTAATTATGAAAAAAATTGAAAGGGTTATATGTATGATCTCACTCTTGAAATGCATTTGCTTCTACAACTTACTCCCCAAAATTAAAATTTTAAGTGGGATTCAATACATTCAAATAATGAGATCATAATTATAACCCTCACAATTTGTTTTTTTTTTACAATTTAGATAATTCAAATCATTGTTGATGTATATCATGAATAACACCTCACCTCCATAATTCAATCAAACACTATATAGGTTTTTTTTTTAGGGAGGGAAAACACTATATAGTTTTGATTAAAAAACAAATGTTATGGCATAACTGAGTAATTGTTAGTATGTAAAATAATCGATTTTTGTTTTGTTCTTTATAACGTAATTTGTGTAATTACTTTCATATTACAATGACGGCGCATGTACTTCAACTTTTCTTTTCTACGGGCGCATGTACGTCAACTTTTTAAAAAGAATATATACACCCTAGGTATTTTAATTTGAAAAAACAACTTAAACATTCTCCCTTAAAAAAAAAAAAAATCTAATGCACTATTCCCCTTAAAAAATTCTAATGCACTATTTAATTTCCACCTATATGTATATTGAACCGTTACCACAAGTTTGCTAATTTTTTATTACATAGTTTTGAAATTTATAATTCATTCTACTTTCTCTTGTACATGTTTGGTTTCGTGTCGTGGGGTCTATTATTTCTCCTTTTTTAATTTTGGGGAGTAAGCATGGGTTGGAGATGTCACATGAAAATATATATGTGCACCCCACTATCACAACCTACATTTCTCATGACAAGAAAGGTTGAGATTTCATCAAATATACACAAACATTTAATCAATCAATTCATTTCTTTCCTTTACATCAACCAAAATTATACCAAGCATAACACATTGTTCATCTAAAGATCAAACAAAAACAATTTTACAGAATTCATGGGAAGTAAGAGGATGAAGGATCAAGACATAAGAATCTTTCATATTGGATATATAGTACTTTAGTACTTTATCATAAGCTTTTTCATACGACATTTTTTTCAGCAAGAATCTTAAAGGTATATTGCATTTTTCATGCTTTATTTTCTTTAGCATGTGGAAAGGTATTGTATTAACCAAACATCATTACAATATCCCCCTTCAAAGGCTAGTACAACGAGTTAATGTCTCTAAAAAATTTAAATAAAAGGAGCTGCAACCGTGATTTTGGGGCATCATCGTTTTTATGTCACTTGCTACAACAATGCGACAATTGAAGTCACATTAGTCTTATTTGACCAAGATTATCAATAGTATGAAGGACCATATGGTTTCGAATGATTGATGAGTTTTGGTGAAAATCGAATTAACCCGAGTACTCTAGATCGAATCCTGACATAAACAATCATTTTGATCGGACTTTATTTGCTCATGATCAAACTTCAAGTTAATTACCTTTACTCTTTTTCCCGTCAACCAGAAAGTTAAGACAAAAGAAAATTGATATGTAGTTCATAATTATTTTGATTTTACCTACTTGAGCTTCAATGGGTTAAGTAGTTAATTTTTAGTTTTTGGAAGAGGGGTGTTAGGTCTCGACAGCCAACGTAAAACTTTATCAAATCTCTATAATGACGAAGAAATAGAAGCATATGTAAAATATCGTAGGCAAGTTGGGTGGTTGAAATGTAGAAGAGCTTCAAGTGTTTTATGCGATAAGAAAATATCATTTAAGTTGAAAGGATAATTCTATCGGACAACGGTCAGACCGACAATGTTATATGATACGGAGTGTTGGGTGGTTAAGAACCAACACGAAAATCAAGTAAGCGTAGTAGAAATGCGGATGTTGCGTTGGATGAGTGGTAAGACTAGAAAGGATGTGATTAAGAATGACACCATTAGAGAGAGTTGGGGTAACACCTATAGTAGAAAAAAATTATAGGAAATAGGTTTTAGTGGTTTGAGCATGTAGAGAGAAGAGTTGTAGATGTTGTAGTGCAAATAGTAGATCAGATGGAAGAGAGTCAAATAAAAAAAGGTAGAGGAAGACCTATAAAAACTTTAAGAGAAACTATTATGAAAGATTTAGAGGTTAATGAGTTAGATCCAAATATAGTGTATAATAGAACATTACGACGTAATTTGATGCATGTAGCCGAACCATTTAATGAGATAACACTTGGTTATTGTTGATGTTATTTCATAATCTCATTGGAGAACTAATTATATATAGGATTAGTTCAACCTATATTGCTTGAAGTAGCATTTTACTTGCACGTACAATTCATAATTATATATATGGCTTACGTACTTCTTTTAAGTTTGGGGCACTAGCAAAAATGTGGATAAGAAAGTACTAGTATAGTGGTTTTATATTTTAATACAATTTGGTCATTGACCAATAGTATCTCCAATTTTTTATTGGGGTTACACAAAAATTAATGTCTCTCATCATCAAAGTTAATTGCAATTATATATGTAGTTGTTGTTGCTAATGAGATAGTGACAAAATTGTCAAAGATTATCCAATAACACACCAACGATCTTTTTCAACAACAAAAATTAAAACACACACGCACCTATGATAATTAGATTGTTAATTAAGAAAATAATGGAACCTAATTTGATTTTATATAATGGTTAAGTGCCACTGCCATTTAGCATCTGCCACTTTGTCTGATGATTACGTCCTAATATAATTAAGCTCCAGCGTGATTATTAATAATAATCCAATCACATCAAAACAATAGGAAATTAAACATAGAAGATATTTTTAAAGCTTTTGGAGAATTAAAAGTCCTTAACCTTGGATTCAAGTGACTAAAAAAACTAGCTTCTCCCTAATATACCATTGTTTATAAAAAAAACCCAAGCAAACATTCAAGTACTTAATCTCAAGGGGCTAATAAATTTTAGTTAAGAATTAATCTTATGCTAGAATTTAAGTATAAATTTTAATTGAAATGAAACAAAATTTAGTAAAAGGGTGGAGTATAAGGAATATCCCTTACAATAAGAAGATAAATATAATACAAAATTTGACCACCACTCATAGTAAAACTTTGATGCTTTTTCAACCTTTTACTTTTATCCCTGACCATCTTCTTCTAACATTGATCAATTCCACTAACTCTCTTTTGCATATTCAGCTGAACTCAATTAATAGCAACATCATGCGTGATACACTTTCTTTTCACTCCAAACATGAGATGACACATTGACACCCCAAATATACTTGAATACCAAATTGAAGTATAAAATGCTATAATAGCATGAAATTATTAGTATAAGATATGCTGTGATATGCACCCTCTTGAGGATTTTTTTCACTATTTTGTTCTTTCATGTCATTTCTATTCTGTCCCCTGCTTCTTCTTCATTTGTTTGTATCCTTCTTCCCTTCAACATTGCTTTTGATGTCTTCCTTCACATTTTTCATAACTTAGTTTATGTTTGGATTCTCTTTTGGAAGAATCTCTTAGAAATCGTGGTTGGGTCTAACACAACCCTACAAAATCGGTTTGTGAGGTGAGGATTGCCCCCACTTATAAATACCTTGTCAGACCATCTCTTATCCGATGTTGGACTCTTAACACACCCCGTCACGACCATCATTATTGGTTTGGTTCATGGACATAAACGGTCGGTGATCCAATAGCGGAAACCTGATAGCAGGTGGCCTAATGAATCTTGAAGAGGTTCTGATATCATCTTAGAAATCGTGGTTGAGTCTAACACGATCCCACAAAACTGACTTATGAGGTGATGATTGTCCTCACTTATAAACAGATTGTCAGACCATATCTTAAACGATGTAGGACTCTTAACAACGTTTTCATGTATTAAAACACAAATAATTTTACTTTAGACTCACTAACTTATAAAATCAATTCAATCAAAATTTATTTTCATCACCCTGTAATCAAGCACATGTTAAGTGCTATCTTGACCCAAAATTGATTTTGTCGTGGCACGGCTCTGAAACACAAAAGTGCTACAAGATTCTTGGAGGATAAGCCTTTTCCTTTGCCTAACATTTAAGAACGAATAAACTTATATAGGGTAATATTTTTGTTATTTTACAACCAAAATTGATTTTGAGACAAATGTATGCTTATTGGTGGGCTACATAGGTTCCTTTTTTCTTGCACACTGAAGATTCCTATACAATATATGTTGGCCTTCTTTATTGATTGTACCTTGAACCTACTTGTGGAGGGTCACCCTAAGACTAGACCCAATAAGGAGCAAGCTTATGCTATGCATCATGAAATATAGTTATATAACAAACAATAAAAATTTGATTTTTTTTTTTTTGGATTGTATATTTTGAAAGGTGTAATACATTCAAAATTTCCACCATAAACCCTCCATTTTTTGGATTTTAGAATCCAAAATAGGGCACACAAGAATGAAGATATAGGGTTCAATTTGTAGAAATTTACACAACTACTAATTTGTTAATCAATAATATTTTATTTACGACGTATTTGCCTCCTAACGAACAACATTCATATTCTTTGTAGGTTGGCCGGTTAGGTATCTTTCCAATTTGTGATTCTTCTTAAAATTTATTTCATATTTTTATGGTCTGGTCGAGAAGTCAGGAAGTGTGGCACATACTCTTTTGATTGTTACTTCAACAATGTTTGACACATAATATCGATTTCTTCTTAATCTTTATCGTGAAGCAAGTGGAATTTTCTAAATATGGCTTATAGATGTCTTTTTTGGATAGAATTTTTAAGATAATTCTTAGTTTTGTCTCTCTAATTGATAGGAGTGTTGCATTTCCTTAAGGAACTTGAGTTTTTTTTCCTCTTCACATTAGGGTTTAGCCCCCTACTATGCGTTAAATAAAGAAAGAGAGAATCTAATGTGAAATGTATGTACTTCCTTGATAGGACAAAATGATGGAAAACAAGAAAAGAAGATTAAGGTAAAGCAAGCTAGAAAGCTATAACAAAGGGACATTAGCTTGAGAGACCCTATGATAATATTTTCTAACATATAATGATTGAAGTAATAATAATAAAAATCTTAGCCCCACTTAGCCTTAAACAAAAATTATGGATTCGAAGGGAAGGAGAGATACTTGGTAGAAATATTGAACCATAGCCATCCTCAATAGCTACACACAGAATGCGATCTAGCAAATCAAAATGGCCTCTTTTCCATTAATGAAAATGACAACTTTGTTGTCTTTTCTCTATTTATTGCGTGTTTATGTAGTGATGTTAGTCCAATTCATGGTGAAAATTAAAAACAAATACATATAGAAAAGAGTTTAATTTATTCACAATTTGTGTAAACTATTTTTCACATATTTCATGATGTGCTGCATTATTATTTAACGTGTTTATTAGTAACATGTGCTGCCATATATATACATGATTGTTAACTTACTCTCACCCAAAATCATGAAAGAGTAAGTTAGCAAGCCTACTCTCACTTGGAAGTAAGTTAAGAAACATACTCTCACTTTTTTTTTTATCAAAAAGTCAATTTTATCTTATCTAAAACCAAGTGGTAGTAGGGTTGTAACTTACGATAGACTTGCTAACTTACACCCAAAATGGGAACAGACTTGCTAACTTACCCTCAAAGTGGAAGTAGACTTGCTAACTCACTCCTTCATGTTTTTAGTGGGAGTATAAAATATTTTTTTGATAAAAAAAAAAAAAAAAAAAAAAAAAAAAAAAAAGTGAGAGTAGGCTTGCTAACTTACTCTCAAAGAGAGAGTACTCTTGATAACTCATTCCTTCATGTTTTGAGTGGGAGAAAGTTAGCAGCCATATATATATATATATATATTTCATTTTATTTTTGATATATATTATAATTTAAGTTGGACCTAATAACTAAATCCTAACTTGATTTAAAAGATAAAGATTATCTATCATTTATAAAAACATTATCAGGTCATATATAATGATATCAAGAAATGTGAAACTCTTTACACACTCTCTTAAGTTTAGTACCAGACATCTATAGTGTGACCTATATAAGTATTAAAGACCCTTATAAGTTATATCATACTATACAAGTTTAACCTAACACAACTTTACAAAGCCAACTCCTAAGGTGATAAATACCCACAACTTATAAAAATAATATATTACTCAACGATGATTCTTACCACATCATTCTTTATACTATATTTTATGTTACTCTTTTTTTTTTTGTCTCAAATGTGTTAACTCTCTGATTTACGGGAAAATGAACCCTGATAATCTAGAGTTATATCGTAAGATAAATTTAGTTTAACAAAAAATTATTCCCTTAAGAATCAAAATCCGGGTTAAACTTAAACTCATAAAGATATTTTTGGAATTATATATATGCAAACAAGCATAGCAAAGACATTATTTAATTTCCACCAATCATAGTTCCAAAAAGAGTATTTACATTAAGTTAATATGCTCGGTAAAAAAACTTTTTGTATTATATATATGCAACCATAGCAGACATTATTTAATTTCCACCAAACATAGTGCCAAAAAGAATATTTACATTATGTTAATATGCTCAGTAAAAAGTTGAGTTGAGCATTCAAATCTGATTACATATAAATGGCCAGACATTTGCTTGTCCAATTCTTTTCACCCAAAGAAGTTTAAACTATTGCTCAAGTAGAAAAACACATACGATCAAAGTGAAAACTTAGAAGAAAAAAAACTTAGACAAATGATTGACCTTAGTGCGAATATTCTCAATGTTATGGAGTCCTCACTGACTTTTCATACTCATATTTAGGGACGATATCATTTTCGAGTTCCATGACAAATGACCTCCTTTTTAGATATGAATTCACTACTCCCAAGAGACACTTTTATAAAGTTTAATTTTTTACTCGGTGTAGGTATGATTTTGTGATGAAAAAAAATAGATTTTGAATGAATTGATTGAGTTGGTGATAAAGTATTTGAATACATTTTATAGAAATGAGTTGAACAATAAATTTAAATGTAAAACTTAATTCTAGAATTAGAAGTTACAAATGTTAATTTCAGGTAGAATCAATTCTAGAAGTAAAATCAATTTTATTACAGAGAAACCAATTTTATTACATCTCCAAAATCAATTTTGGCTCCCTAGAAGTGGAACGATACATTTTCTGGTTCAAAAAAGGCAAAGAAGCATATGTATTATATTTTGAATAGAAATTTTACTAAAATATTTGGAGTTTACAACATTTAATCTTCGATGGTAGATAGTATAGAGTCTAGAGAAGCAGGTATTTTAAATTTGATGAAGGATAGGAAATGAGAAGGATGATAAACAAACTAGCTTAACCAAAATAAAAATACAAGTGAAGAAACAAACTCAGCAAAATACCCCATAGCTCAATTAAATGAGATGTTATGTTTAGTTTAGACTAGAGAAGGGGATTAATTTTAACAATAGAGTCTTCTTCAAAAAAAACAACAAAAGAGAAGTCCTAATTTATATTTGTAACTATATTGTTTAATATGACAATTAAGTAAGTATCTAACATTACTTTTCCCTCAAAAAAAAATCGAACATTACTTTAGCTAATGCCTCTAAAGAATTTATAAATACATACATATTCTTTTTCCACTAAATGCCCTAATATTGGAGGAGGTAAAATTGATTCTAAAATAATTGTGTTCCCCTCTCCTCAACCAAACATATAATCAAACAATAGTTTAGCGTTTCGCGCTTATGTACCGTTGGAAAAACTACAAATAGATAGTGTAATTGTTGTGTTATATAATTAGGTTGTTAGTATCAAATAACGCGCACTCGAAAGAACGTTATTTCTTCCTTGCTCGCATGCTTTGAAATCATCATTTTGGCGTTAGAAGGAAGAGCTTAAGGTTAGGTTTTCTGTAAATGTGATAGACCTTCTTTCAAAGCTAAAATTTGTTACTAATACAAAGTGATTATGTTTTTAGGCCTGAAGTCTTTGCTTCAGTAGCTTCGGGTTTGGAGTGACTACGCTTGACACTCAAGTAAAGACATATTAGTCTAAGGAAAAATTTGGCCAAAATCACCACCAAAGACACCTCGTGAGAAATGATTTTTCCCTTGGGCTCCTAGCAAATCTAGTTTTTTCTTTTTGGTAAATAGGAAATCTATAAATATAAGCTTTAATGATAGAGCATAAACTCTATTCTATTCAAGGAGATACTCTCCTTTCTTTGTTTGGCCCATAATCTCTTAAGTATTTCTTTGGAGAACTTATCTTTTACTTGTACTCCTAGGTCACAAAGTTGTTTTATGTGCCAATATTTTATGATCTAGGTTTTTAGGGTCTTGTTATCTTTTAAACAAAGTCTTGGTCTAAAGAGATTCACTTCCATTCAACTCTAATCATTTATATTCAATGATAAATTTTGGGTAGTGATAATTTTTCTTTCTGATTGATATAAAGAAAGCAACTTGTGAGAATTTAGACCAATAAAGAAAGATAGATCATGCATCTCAGGCTTTTGCCTGTCAAAGAGCCAAATTGCCAACATGGCCAAGAGGTTTAAAAGAGTGAGTTCAAGCCCTTTTTGTTTCCAACAATTTAGTACTCTTCACCACACGATCGTTACTTTGCTACTTTAATTTGTCTATCATATTTTTCTTTTCAATGATCTAAGCTCACAAGATGATAATTTTGACCATCTAATCACCAATGCCATTCAAGATGAAAAAGATAAGAAAAAGTTTGGCTCTTTTCTCTCCCTAGGCTTGCACAATTTTGGGCTTTTGTTGAATCATTAAGGTATTGGTTATTTAATGTCACTAAACCTCAATCACTTTAATCAATAGTTCTATTTACTACAATGATTTCTTAGAGAAATACTATATACGTGCATGCTTATTTTCTATCATTGCTAAAGAAATATTTCTTTCTAGTAAATTATTTTGTTATGAAAAAGTAATCATTTTATAAATTTGAGTTAAACTAAGCGATAATGAGCTCCACTAAGTAATTCGACTCAATTGATTAATGAGCTCCACTAAAAACAAATCATTCAGAAAAACCTGAATTTGATTGTTAGGCAAAACAATTCTCTTTCTCTCGAGGAACGAGGGGTTAACACCCAAAACAACTAAGCACGAGTTATTTACCAACTTTAATTTGCAAATACATGGCCCATAAAAGAAAGTTCACATCATCACTAAAGTTAAAAAAAAATTAATTAGTAAATCATCATTTAGCTTTGGTATTAAGTGTCAACCTTATATTTCCTATTCTTTTTAATACTTTTATATCAATTACTTTTTTAATAGGAATTTGCATAATTGGGAGACAATAATTGGCATAATGACATTTAGTGCTAATGAAACGGAGGAGAAAGTAAAATGTGATATCTCATCATTTAAGAATACATGAAAAACAAACGAGCAATTTTGATGATATGAGTATGAATAATGAGAGATCTTATTTTAGCCTCATGTGAAAATTGATTTGATTTTCTACATTGTATGTCTTATGTTGCATAGCCTTCACATAAGATTATAGAAATAAATCATGATATGCTTTCACATCGAAGATTCTTGATTTATTTATTTTGTTCCCAAAAAGAAAATAAAACATGGGTTTGTTCACGAGTGCTTCCAGGGCACTCTTTAAAAATTCTAAAAGAAGAAATTAATTTATAAAAAAGTGAAACATTTTAATTTCCAAGATATTGATTACACATGTTTTCATACAAAGTTACTATATAAAGGTCTTAAAGTGTGCCCCGGGGACACTCGTTAACATTTCTCAAAAAACATTCATGTTACTTAAATTGATTAAGTATATTGAATACAACCACAAATTCAATATCGCTAAACACGAAAAAGAAATGAACCTGCGAACAAACATGCAAGTTAATAACATACAACGACAAAATACATATACTACATCCGTTGTTAATTGTAAGAAAATTTTGTCTTTTTAGATTCATTCAATTAATGATGTATGTGGTTCATATTATGGGTCACATACATCATTAATTGAATGAATCTAAAAAGTCAAAATTTGTTTATAATTGATTACGGAAGGAGTAAATAATACTCCCTCCGGTCATATTTACAAGAGATAATTTACTTTTTAGATACATTAAATAATTTATGTATTTGATTTAGGTTCTTGACTAGATACATACATTATTCAATGTATCTAAAAAGTTAACTTTCTGTTGTAAATAGGACCGGAGGGAGTATGATAAAACCAAAGTGACTTGTAAAGTTGACCTTCAAATCATTGATTAGTCTGTAATTGATTGAAGCTCGTCTTTTAATATAAACCACACAAACAACGCATCAACACGGAAAAATCTAACAACACCGTGTTGAATCAACGAACAATACAATTCCGCACTCAAACAACGGAAAAATAAAACAAAATAAAAATATCATCTATATGTAAAGATCACTTATTTAGATTAAAAGAATGAAAAAAAAAAAAAGGATGCAGAGTAAATGCAGGTCAAGATGATTCTTGAATCTTAATTGTTAGTTTTTTTTTTAGAGAAAATGTTGCTTATAGCATTTCATTATTAATCAAATAAGTGATACATGTTGGAATTTCATCAAAGATATGGAAGCTAGGTAAGGATGTGGTTTCCTTAGCCAATTTATGAGCAACCCATTCGCTTGCCTCTTAATAAATGCAACATGAGAGTTTGTTAATTGAACACTATAAAACTGGATACTATTATCGACAAAAATAGAGTAAATTCGGTAATATCTCTCCCTCTGCTATTAAAATAATACTATTCATAAGCTATTTTTTTCGAGTCAACCTTAAAATCAACATTTGTAAGCTGCAATGTATATATCCACTGAATCGCATGGTAGAGTCCCAAGACCTCCCCTATATCAACTGAACATAATAGAGTCAACCACATAGGTTTAGAGCGAATATGTTGGCCTTCTTCGTCTCTAATGAATATGCCTATACCTACTTTATTACTGACATTGGAAAAGGTGGCTTCGACATTGCATTTAAGCATAGCAGGAACTAGTTTTTCTTATTTATATAATTTGGATGACATCAAGATATTTTGCTTCCCTTTTAAAATTTTGATCGTTATCTACGGATGCACCCACCAAAGAGTCGTAAGTTTTTAGCAAAAGGTTGGAATGATTGAGAAAAACATCACTAGATATCATATGCTTCATGTGCTTTACAATGTTTGATTCTATCCACCAAATTTCTGGCAACCAAAATGATTTGACTTCTACTTTAGTCTCTTGACAAAAATTATCAGAAACTATATGTTTTAATCAAGGTAGACAAACTCGAGATCCTAAGTAAAATCGGATAGAACCCATAAGATCGTGAATTGGGGAATCGTAATACGGATTGTAAGATCCTACCAAATTTAAAAATTTATATATATTGCATATAAATTCATACATATGCATATGAAGCAACACAATTTAATAGAAAAAAAAACTTCAAATAACATTCATATTCATTAACAATAGCACATTAAAACAACTCTAAAATTTCCATGATTTATGGGTGTATTGGAAAATTTCCCTAATTATTGATAGTGGGTGTATTGGGAAGATTTTCAATAATTAATGAGTTTAATTTCAATAATCAATGGGTTTAATGGAATTAGAAATCGTTTCGGAGAATAATAAGAGTGAAACACTTTTTTTTTGCATTTCTGATTGCAAAAATGCGTTTGGGGTGAATCCGGATCACGAACCCGACCCAGAAAACTGAATTTTTGGAAAACGAAACAACAACGGGTCACGAACCGATCCGTGAACCCGGTTTTCTGGATTTCAAAATTGACTCGTCTGAATCGTACGATACAAACGCGTTTGCATTTTTCAACGGCGATCCAACCCGCAACCACCAAAAAGCGATTCCGACGACGTTCCGGCACGGCGAGGGGATGTGAGATCGCGAACTCGAACGATCCTACGAGTTGGATCGCGAGTTTGTCTACCATAGTTTTAACTCTATTTAGTTTCATTTCCAACTCTATTTAATTTCATAACTCCTTATAATTGATACTAGAGAATTCCAAGAAATTTCTTTTTCTCGAATGTGATTTTGCATTAGGTTGATTTAAGCTAAACAAACTTATTATGTTAAACAAAGTTAGGGCAAACTTTACATTTGTCAAGTTTAAATCTTCCAAAATCGCTACTTAATTTTACAGAATACTCCCTCCGGTCCTATTTACAAGAGACAATTTACTTTTTAGATAGATTAAATAATTTATGTATTTGATTTAGATTCTTGACTAGATACATAGATTATTCAATGTATCTAAAAGGTCAACTTTCTCTTATAAATAGGACCGGAGAGAGTAGTTATTTTGACAACTCAAAAGTTGCCTGAGAATGTATTAAGTGTGAATCTGCTACCTATTACCTTGAGCCATTTGACCATGTCTCAAATTTTAATCTTGGTGACACTATAGTGTTGTAGAAGTTCTACCTAGCACTATACATATGTCCTACCTTGTATTTGCTGAGAAAAGAATTTCTTCTTAACTAGCACCCGCACTATACACGTATGTTTTGTATTATAGTGAATTTGACGAAATCACGGTGACATTATAATTTTGTAGAAGTTCTAAAGTGTAATTTTTCTATAATCATTGTGGCTAGCCGTGATTTCGTTAAACTCACTTCAAATTCAACCTGCACTACATTCATTAAAGATTAGTCATTCGACTAACGACTGTGAGCATAATCTAAAAATTTTCCCAAATAAAAATAATTCTATAGGGAAAATTAATCGTTGATTTTTTTTCATCATATACAATTTATGATATGTGTATAAGTAATTGAATAACTCTTTTCCCTAGTGGTACAAGTGTGAAGAAAACTATTGGTCGGAGTGATGAAGAAAACCTTCAAAAAAAAAAAAAAACTTATACTAATATATTATGACACAAGTTGCAGATACTTAAATCTCTTAATGAATTGGTCAATGGTTCAATCTTGGCGCTGCATAATGGAAAACATTTGTTAGAAGATGTCAGCCGTTGAAATGAACCTCGATTATCTTGGAGAATTATTCTCTACGGTTAGACATGAATGAATAGAATGATACATTGGTTTACAAAAAAAACTTGTTTTCTAAGAGTAGAACACCATTCACAAAACACAATAAAATAACGAAATAAATATTTATAAACTATATCTATTGGTAAATTATATCTATGCATATATCAAAAAAAATTAAGTATTCCCTGCCATGGAGAATATTGCCCCTGCCTTGCTAGAGAATCCGGAGATGCGAAAATAGGAGGTAAAGAAGATGAGGCACCATTGCAAGTTCGCAACTCCATACAAAATCTCAACAATATTCATTTGGAGAAGTTTTTATAACCCTCACCTTCATAGACATAAGAGTAGGGTATGCTGTTCTTTTGAACATGTGCACTGTGGTGCATGTCATAGAGATATGTATTTCAATGTCTTCTATGCATTGAAGTCATTCAAGATTTTTTCAGGACTTGAGAGCTTGGAATTATGTTCAATTGTAAACTACCAACTCAAATACGAACACCAGATACTGATTATCATTTTAAGAAATTAATTAATTAAATGTAATCATATGTATCGGTGATGGACACCAAACACGTCTTTGAAGAGAAACGTCAGTGCTACAGAGATTGTCAACATTTGAAGTAGTACTGGCTAACTTATACTTCAAACTGTTGTGAAATTGTACCCCCATTCTCTAAAGAATTAAACATAATATTTCATCATATTTAATTTTCTCGTGTTCCTTAAAACACACACGATTGATACATTCCTTGTATTTCTTAACTAATGCCAACAATTTCCCCCATTCTCTGAAGACCTAACCATAATATTTCATCATATTTAATTTTCTCGTGTTGCTTGTACACACACATGATTGAGACGATTCATGTATTTCTTAACTAATGCCAACAACTTTCCACCATTGATATTGGCATTCGCTACCCTTTTAAGAACCTTATTGCCAAGTTTTTTAATAAGAGATTAAGCCACGTTGAATACTAATAATAAACCGAAAACCCAAATGTCTCTCTCAATTGTAGTTATAAAATATGACTTTCATTCGAGGTACTTGATTTGTAAATTTAAGGGTTATTAAGGGTAAACAACATTTCTTAGTTTGGTTGAATGAAAACATTTCTCAACTATAATTAAGATAAACCTATATTTTAAAACTATCCAAGCTTGTCTAATCCTCTTTTTTTTTTTAAAAAAAAAAAACTCGTCTAATCCCTAGTAAAACATGATAAATACCTATTTATGTGTGATATTTGCATTACATTTACTTTCTTAGAACTTTGTCAAGCATAAGGTTCTTAGAGAATACCTGTTTGCCTTTTTCGAAAGAAGCCGGCTGCAGCTGCTTAAGCGCATGTAGATGACAGCAAACTTTTCCGGCCTGTTGCAGCATTTTCTGATGAGTTCGGGGCTGGACTGCTGGAGTTACTTGACATACATGAATTAAAAGATAAAAAGTTTGTTTTCTGGATAAGTAGTTCATTTCGTTGTCTAGTCCAACATCATTGGTGAACACTCATCACTTTCTATGAAGGATTAAAGAGGACACTCAATCATGTGCTAAGAGAAGATGAAGAAAAATAAAACACCAAAGGAAGCATGCGATATACATGCTCTGCAGACCACAAAAAAGTAAATGAGCCAAATCATTCCCCTATCCCGGGCATAACTCAAACTATAACAAAAGACAGCACATTAATGCTATTATTGCTATACGCAAATACTACACAGCATACCCCTAGTTTTACCCCAGGACAGAGGGAACAAATTAACTACATTTCCCGGCTAAGACTCCTAGCAGCAAACACCAAGATCAGCACGGCTAAACTCTTTTTAGCAAACTAATGGTGAAAATCTCGGACTATTAACTCATTTGACTCCTTCAAGCTATAATATATTTCGTCCCCCTTATTCGTACCAACTGTCAATTATCCTTGGATACTAAATTGTGGCTGCCAAATCAAGGGCAAGCAAACATGATCACATCCAATCATCAAAAAAGGCAAAACGCCAAGATATAAAATACTTTCCACTGTACCAACCCCAAAACAATTTACAGCAACCAAACTACATCTTAACTAACATTAAAAATTCCTTCACAGTCTAACTGCATCAAAGAAGCTACTATAAACAGGAGAGGGCAACACCCTCCATCCACCTCATCGCCAGTTTTCGAAGAACACAAATACATAAATGTCAATACAAGTTCACAATACAAGCTAACTCCCAAGCAAAAATTATTGCACAACAAAAGTATCAAGTGTTAAACTGACCTCACTAAAATGTCAACTGCACAAAAGATTAAGCATGACTAAACATCAACCTTATGCAAATTCAAATAATAGACAACAGAAAGAAAAACCTATAACCCATATGCACATTATTCAAGAAACAATGGAAATATGAAGGGTATAATAAAAATGCTCATGGAATAACAACTTTCTTCATATAAAAAACAGAAAACTAAGTGAACAAGAATTAAGAACCATGTTTACTTATACAAAGTTACAAGCTTACAAAACCATTCAGCTAATTAGTAATGGTTTTCCAATCTTCCTTTTCCTTAGAAAAAGGGTCAGCTAAACTAAAGACATACAGATGATCAACACTATAATACAATAACTAATTTTTTTATGAAGAGAAACACTAACTAACCCATCAACATGATCCATCTTGTGATACACTTCAACTTTATGAACATAAAATGGAATATTAACAGCATCCTTTTATTGAGTAAATCAAATCCAATGCACACAAAATGGCATAAAACTTATTCCAAAATCACCACCACCACAGAATGAAAATTGAAAACTAATTGCAAAAGTTTTTTCTCATCATCATTTGAATAAACGAGACAAAACCAACTACTATTTACATAAATTTGAGGGTAAAACCTGAAGCAAAGCATAAGTCAAAAACTACATCTATGCATCAAAGTCCAACAGATCACGAGCCACCCTACGAACCTTACTCTGCTCGTAATCATCATCATCCGTTGGTAACTCATACCGACAAACAGGACAAGTATTCCGAATATTCAACCACGGCAAAATACAATCACCATGGTAACAATGTGAGCAAGGCAACTTCCCAACCTTCTCTTCCACCGTTACCTCGTCTTTACAAACAGCACACACAACATCCTTTTCTTTCAACTCCTCCTCAGTCAACTCCACCAACGGTAAATTCTCCACGAAACTCTTTGCCGCTGGTGGACTACCCTTCAAACCACTGTCATTCTCCAATAACTGTCCGAAAAGAATGTCATAATCCGTATTCCCCGATATAATCCCATCATGAACAGCTAAATACAAATTATTCAAACTCTCATCTTCATGTTCCAATCCACCATTCCTCTCTAAATTATTAAAAGCCAATAAGATCTCCCATTCCAAATACCTCAACGCCTCTTCCCCGGCTTCATCTTCTTCCCCCTCAAACCCCGACTCCATCGATTGTTCATCAATCTCAACCTCAACATTAACATCAACATCAACCTCAACCTCATCAATTAACAAACTAGAAGAAGCTTCTTCAATCTCATTCTCATTGACCCTCCCTTCAATCACTTCCTCCCAATCATTCAAAACACTCCTATGATCATCTTCCAAACAAAGACTATCCCAACACAACCCACTAACCCTCTCATCATCATTCTCCCCACCATAATCAAATTCTTCATCATTCCCACTCGATTCCGAATCGGTACCAAATTCAACAACCCTAAGCCCACCAGAATCACCACCACCCCCAACTAATGAAGAAAAATCAAAAACATCATCATAATTATCATCATTATATTGAGTTTCATTTTCATATTCATATTCAACATCAAACCCTAACCCTAAACCTAATTCTGGTTCACCTTGATGAAAATCAGCGATGTTGGAGAAAGGGTTTATGCGTGTATCTTCTTCGTCGTCCCAAGGACAAGATGGGTCGGTGGGGGAACGATTTTGGTAGAGATCGGTGACGAATTGACTCAGCGAATCGGTGTCGGAATCGGAATATAGTGAGTTAGTTGTTATTGTTGCGAAGGGATTTGAAGAGGAATAACGAGACATGTTTTTTGTGTTTGTGATTGTTTGATTCTGTGAATCTTCTTGTTGTTTTGTTTTTCTGTGGTTTGTGTTGTGTTTTTGTGTACGTGTGTGAGAGTTTACACACGAGTATGAGAAAGAGTCTCCGACAAAAAAAATAAAGTGCTCCCTAAATAAACTATGATTATTTTTTAACAATAATATAACAAATACTAATAAAAATTCTAAAATAACACCAATAATAGAGTATTTTTAAAAACAAATTTGTTTAAGGGTATAACTTAAATAATGAAAAATTCAGCCAAAAAAATCTTGTATTTCTTTTATATAATGTAATAGATATATATACATCAATGTGCGGTTTAGAGTGATTAGGAGGGTCCCACTTGTATGTGCGGTTTAGGCGTCTTTTCGATTTGGTTGAAAAGAAGTCAATATTGGTGGCGTGTATGTGTGGTTTTGGGTGGGAGGAGGGACGGGCGGCCTGGAAGTGACACCGTAGGTTGTGGGGGTGGGAGGATGAGCTCTTAGGGGAGTGTAGGATTTTGCTTCATGCCATTTCTTTGCAGAATAATTCTACTGATTATTGACAATGGAGGCTTGATCTTAGTGGCGGTTACTTCGTTCGGAGTGTGTACCTCAAGCTTACTACTCATGAGTTACCTAGCTTGGATGCTACCTTAGATCTCATTTTGCATAAACAAGTTCCCTTGAAGGTTTCTATTCTGGCTTGGCATCTTCTTCGAAATCAGTTGCCAACGAAGGACAATTTTGAGGTGTGTGGCATTATTTCTCATGATAATCAGTTATGTGTGACTAGGTGTGGGGGTGTCAAGACTGCTCATAATTTATTTCTCTCGTCCTTGTTTCGATTCTCTGTGGGATCTTGTTCGGGCGTGGCTTGGCTTTTCATCGGCTGGTCTGTACCATTTACAGGATCATCTTATTTAGTTTGTTTATTCTTCAGGAGGGTCGCGAGTTCTGCATTCCTTTATGCAGCTTGTTTGGTATGTTACGTATGACTTTTGGGGAATGAAAGAAATAATAGAAATTTCAAGAACAATGAAAGCACCATTCACCAACTATTAGTTAAAGTTTATTTACACTCCTTGTGTGGATAAAGACAACTTATATTAATGTTCGTTTAAATTCTAATTTGTGGTGGTCGAGCACGTTTGTTTGTTTGAACATCAACTAATTTCTTTTGTTGTTCCTTCCTGATTACTGGTTCGGTTGTACACTTGTAAACTTTTGAGGCCCTTATTGGCACACCTTGTGCTTCTAAGGAGTCTCTTTTTGTCGTAATATATTTCATTTTTGTTTGTTCAAAAAAAATATATATACATCAATATGATCTCTAAACTCTATTCTCATCTTTCAATTTGGTCGCTAGATCAGTCAATTGAGAGACCAAATTGATGTATTTCTCATAGTTTTAAAAATCTTTTAGTTGATATTAATTAGAGACCAAATTAATGAGATAGTTATATTATATATAGGAATAAAATTGAATATTTATTCAGTAATATTCAACTTAATCCGATATTTTTATATAGAAAATAAACTAGTTTATATGTGTGTTAGCCTATATTTTATCTTGTGTATGTTCGACAGGTAAAGGAAGGTTCAAAGCTGCAAAAATTCCCTAAGTCCATGACTGAAGCTGCTGAGTTCGACGGAAGTTGGAAGTTTTCGACGAGAAACTTTAATTCGCGACAAACTATTGGATTTTAGAAAAAGCGAGATTTAAATGTTCAGACACGTGGGAAAGTCCTTGTCGAAGACATTCAGCTCATAGCCGTTAGATTTGAAGTTATTTTCTATATGTAAATATAGTAGTTTTTCATAGAAAAACAAGTCACAAATCTCATTTACAGAATTCAAACACTCAAAGTACCCAGCGTAGAGAGAAAAGAGTCACATAATGTATGTAAAGATTTGTTGAACCATCTTTAAATTAATGCAATGAATTTACTTTTCTTTAAGTTTCTTTGTCTTCTACAATTTTAAGTTTTCTTTCGAAAGACGATTATCTTTATTCAAAAAACAGTTTTATTCATCTTGTTCATAAAGCAAACTATGAATATGATGAACATTCAAGCATTTTCTGGAAAAAGATTGCACAATATTCCCTAGGATTTCTAGTTTGATCCTGCAAGTAATTATTTAAAACTAGTCATATTGTTTTACCAAAAACACAGGCAAACAAATTGGCACACCCGGTGGGACCTTGTTTGTGCAATTTTTTGAAGAAACTTCCATAAATTCAAATTTTTTCTAAAAAGTTCTTGTGAAAAATATTTCTGGAAATTTGTAACTCTCTTTGATAAACTTTTTATGGAAAAAACTTTACTTGTGCATGCATTTAAGAAGTGGTAAAGCCTTGAAAGATGACTCGTCTTAGTGGTACTTCTGCATCATCTACACAAAGTAGCGCACAATCTTCATAAGCACAATCTACACAGGCATCTGCCCCCACAATAGGTGCCAATGTGTCAACTGCCATGGGGGCAACCATGACCATGTCAGTTTTGACAGAAATGGAGCTAATTGCCCTTGCAAATGCTTCGATAATTGTTGCAATAACACAACCAGACTTGGTGGCTTCTGTACCACCATTCACCAGTCTTGACTTGGTGGCTTCATTGAATCTTCAAAGATCTCACATGAAATAAATATTTCAAAAAAGCGAAACAAGGTACTTTACGATGTCGTACCAACATGTCAAGACATCTTGCTATAACACTTGCTTTAACAAAATGCTGCCAATTATAGTCTACAAGCCTAACAAAAATGAAGACAATTTTAACATTTAATTTAATGTAAGAAAACTTTTTCTTTTATAAAATAATACTCAAGCAAATTGTAAACATAATCCAATTCTCTCCCAAGTAAGCACAACAACAATCAACAACACAATAGTGATTAGGATTGCCTAATCTAACTAATTTTAAAATGCGTCATTTTTAACTTTTTTCCTTATGCCTCAATATGTGTTGGGTCAGCCTTATTTTAGACATTCCATTCAACATTCTAAGTGAAAATGGCTCTTTTATACATGTTACTGAAGACATCAGAAAAACCATAAAAAGGATCGGTTTAGTGTCGCATTTTCAAATAATTGTATTAGCAGTGCACCTTATTGCGCTTTTCCTTTTTATTCACTTGTAATTAATCTTTGATATATAAAAAAGTTTAAGCACAATGTAAAAACTCTTATGATTTACTTGACAATGTACTTTTGATAAAGCTAAAGAGATTTTGGAAGGTCTTGAACAATGTGGCTTTTGAGATCTCCCACCACTATTTCATTAAAAGAACTTGTGAATAAACTTGTTTTTAGTATGACTATGAGTACACAACTTGCGAATATAATTTTAGAAAAATTCTAACAACTATCTCTACGCGCTAGTTAAAGAAACAAATATAATAAAAATATTTTAGAACTTAGTCAAACTCCTTTTTTTGAAAGAACTTAGTCAAACTTAATAATATAAAAATTATTCTTTTCAATACAATTTTTTTTCGTTTCCTTGATTATTGTTCTTTTTTAGGAAACTAGTTACCATGATCCATAATTTTATTATGTATTGTACACATACATTAATCTTGCTAGGCAATCTTTCCTTCTATTAATTGGTTTCAAGAGATCTTATTCTTAACGAAGCCACAATCTCTTTGTTATTGGTTCTGTTACGGATGCTCGAATGAGGACCTTCTCTATCCTCCTCTTTCTTGTAATCCATTCAACTTGTATTTTCTGCAACCCTATTTAACACTTTGAGGTTGGGACAATTTTATTTATACCAACACTTCCTATATATAAACGTGGAGTATGACTCGTGAAAAAAGACGGGCAATGGAGATGAGCGAATGAAGCAACCATTGTAGTATTGTTGTAATCAAAACCGTAGTGTTATATACTCTTTTCGTTCCTTATTATAAGTTTCTTTGAAAGAAAAAAAGCTTAATAGCAGTTTTAGCCCCTAACTTTTCTAAAGTTGCGATTTTGGCCTCCTAAGAAGAAAACTACAAAACTGTCCCCTAAGTTTTGCATATGTGGCAGTTTTGACCCCCAAAGCCAATTTTGACTTGGTTTATGCTGACGTGACACCCTAAGTGAGGTGCCACATGTTATAATTATTATTATTATTATTATTTTACCAAAAATTGGCCTTGGGGGCCAAAACTGCCACATATGCAAAACTTAGGGGATAGTTTTGTAACTTTTTTTCTTAGGGGGTCAAAATCGCAACTTCGTGGAAGTTTGCGGGCGAAAACTGCTATTAAGCCCTTTTTCTTTCAATCCCTTTACAATAAACTCGAGCGGAGCACGGGTCAAAAATCTAGTTTGTAAATAATTGGAATAAAGAAACCCTGAGAATAAACATAGTTTGGTGGAAAAAGAAGTTTATTTTTGGTTAAAGGATTTTAACTTTAAGAAGAACTCGTTTTAGGCCGTTTGGTGTTGAAAAGCCTTGAACAATATCAAAGAACTTGCAAGTTTCATTTTGTTTAACAATCTACTTTAATAAACATAGTTTGGTTTTTATTTTGTATTTTTCAGTTCAGATTGATTCTTTAGTTTGATTCAATTCATTGTTTTTTTAAGCACCCTTACAATTACAATAAGAAAAAAAAAACAAGTCAATAAAGTCCATAATACCAACCTCAGTTTTCTCACTTCTTAAACCTCATTATGGGTTCTCAGTTGATAGTGAAGACAACTACATATAAAACACAACATTTTCAGCTAAACAGTTAAACAACTAAGCTCTTGACAAATTCAGTCTAGTTAAGGTTTTGAGTTATAAATACCAACAATTATCTCCTTTGGAAAATGTCATATTTCACCATAAAGCTTACTTTAAAGTCTTAAATTCACATTTCATATATTTCAATTGTTGGATTTTAATATCATAATCATAGATACAAATTAGTGTGCATACCTTTAGGTTCTATAGATTCGAGAGATGATGAGAGAATTGTTATTTGTAGAGAAAGATGCAATATCTTCATGGATTCTTAGGTTTTCACCATATTAAACGGGTTTTAATATAATCACATTAGGTTTAACAAAACAGCCTAATCAATCAAGCTCCATTTAGAAATATAACCCGACAAATATAAATTAACGAACGAATTAGTGCTTAATAATAATGGACCATAATTTATTTATAACAATATATAAGGTATGAAGTAAATATAACAAGGGATGAAAATGAATTTTAACAGTCCTCGAAGAGGTTAAGGTCTAAGTTTTTTTTTTTCTCATACAAAAAGAATGAAGTATCCCTTTATATTGAAGTTGTTTCCTTTGTACCCAAAACCTAACTACTATTTCTGTTTTGTTTTAAGGGATCATCACATGCCCAACTTAATTGTTTTGCATGAAAATGGAAAACATAGAATTCATGGGAGAAAGATGTTTGGTTGCATGCTCCACAAGAAAATGTACTTCCTGTCAAATTATTTTTTTTCCCTATTTTATTTGTTCGTCGTTTGATTATTTTGTAATTATGAATATAATGGAAATATATTAGTGATGATGGACCAAAGTAACGGGTTTAGTTTATATTTGGTTTCATTTTGGATGTGTCACAACTGATTGTGGAGTATATATAATTGGTTTTAATATGTTCGGATGATAAAATTAATTATCTTTTTTTGATACTGAATCATTCTAATTTAAAACTATGGTTTATAGTTTTTGATTCAAAATATAATTTTCTCAATCAAATTTCTTGTTCAAGTCACTTTTATATCCAAATATCCTAGTACTATCAAACACTACCTAAGTTCTATTTGATATTTTTAAAATATTGGTGATTTTTGTATAATAATCTTGATTAAAATTAATTTTACAAACGCACCTCAGTTCTATTTGATATTTTTATACAAGTAGATTATTATTATCTATCATTTTTAAAAAAAAATAAAATCTAATTGATTGGACAAAATAAATTATCAGCTAGTGGTTAGAGTTTGATCGATCATTAGTGCTACTATTATCAATAAAATCCACCATTCCCAAATCTCTTTTAAAGAAAGTATAATAATGAAATTCGCCAAAAAATATGTCTATGGAAAAATTATTAAAGTCGGTGTAAGGGGTATTCAATATCCATTACAAAGAGATAATGTCAAACACTTTGAAGGTATAACAATGGACTACTCTACCAATCTATTCTTATTCTACCATCTTTACAAATAAACCAAGACCAAGACAAGTTAAGTTTCACGACCATCTACCTCCAAAATACTCTTTCTTATGAGTAAATGATCGATGCATCAGTGATCTCTAAAACCTCTTCAGTTACATGAGAGTTCAGTAAAATCTTATCAGTTAAAAATTAATACATGTGGAAATTTTAAATGTTAAAAATAAGAGAGAGAAGACAATCAATGGTGGAAAGATTTTTACAGGAGGAAATCCATTCCTTGTATCAACTAATGAATATTATAAATAAGTACTCAAAAGGTTACAATCAAATGATTAATCTTGTGCAAAATTGTAAAATTGCACTTGTTTTCGTTGTAAAATACACGAACATTATACATTTATACTTGATTTTTTTTCTCTGAGTTGGATGTTGCACCGTTTCCCAACCAAAACCTTAAGGTGTGTTTGAATTTGAGGGTTTCGGAGGGAAAGGGAAAAGAGGATTTACTTTTCTTTTTTAAATTGCAGACTGTATAACATGTTTTTCTAAAATAAATTAAGTGTGATTGAAGTTCTCTATTTTTTCTCCTTATTCCTTCCTTTTTTTAATCTAACGAATCTGGCCGTTCTTTAATTAATTTTTAACAGGGAATTTTACTTCATTCAAATGATAAAATAAATATAGTACAATTAGAATCACCATGTGTTGGGACATTCTTGAATATATAATATATTCTTATATGAGATCAATATTAGTGATTAAGAAAGCCAAGAACAAGCCAAGATACATATGAACAGTGCAAAAATCAATGAAAAATTAACAAGTCAAAATTTTAATCCTAAGAACCCTTCAAAACTCTTGCACATATGGCCGATGGTCATCAGAATTGTAAGAAGTCTTTAAAATCTTTTTTTTTAAAATGTGCTGGTGTTCGCATATATTGACTATAAGTGATCTTTAACGTGACCAATTCAACCACATTGGTGATAACCTTTGTAATCCTCTTACTCTAAATATGACATGGATACAACAAGTTCCTCTCAAGCATTGCACCAATCACATGGTATAATGATAAAAACACCAAAAGGACCAAATGTCATGGTAACTTTCGAGGAGGGTGCTTAGAGACCGACTCTAAAAGTGTATTGTTATGGTCTAAATATAAGCAAAGTCCAATTATTAAAGTGTACTCAACAATTGGTTAAAGAAAAGAGACATGTGTAACTTGATCCAACAATTAAGGGGTAATTCTCACAAAAAAATATCCTCTTAACCTTCTATAAAAGGGAGCAATAATTAGAAAGATGAGTATGAAAAAAAAAATGATGAAAGTATCTCCTCTCTGTTTGATAGTAGTATCTAATAGAGTAATGATTTAGTTTTAGGACTAAGTCTTCTTCTATCTTTCTACAATTTTCTTAAGTTGTCAATTTTGCATTGTATTCCATCAATTTCTCTGAATTCACTGAACTCAATACAAAGTTATTTCACTATTTGTGTTATATTTCATTGCATTCATCAATTACAAAGGGTCAAACCCTTACATGTACGAGGTTAAAGTTTAGAGGCGATGGATGACATTTTAACACGTGGGACTTGAAGCATTTGATTGAATTAAAATATGTAAAAGTGTGAATGAGGCTTTGAGCCATTGTGCCATATACACCCTCTGTTCATTATTATAAGCAAATTTTAATATTTTAGGTTCATCCAATAAATGATGTATGTAGTCTATATTAAAGACCACATACATTATTTATTAAATGAATCTAAAATATCAATTTTTACTTATAATAGTGATTGGAGGGTGTACTAAGCAAGGATTTAAAGTTCAACCATGTTATATAGGTAAATATTGAAAATGTTGTTATAAGACAAGGCCAAGGCCGACGGAAGATACCTCAAATTGTTGTTGTTGACGACATAGATATTAGGTGGCATTTCATATGGAAAAGGTTAATTTTTTCTCACCATGAGAAAGTTAGATTCAATGATTAGATTAAGTGAAGAACATATTCTTAACATGCTCTCTCAACACTAGATTTTTCTTCACACTATCTTCCAACAATTTAAAAATTCTGAAAATTAATTTTCAGAAATTAAAAAAATCGAAAAAATTTCAGATAATTTTTTTTAAAATTCTGTAATTCATTTATTGAATGTTAGAATTTATTTTTTGAAAAATGAAAAAGAAAATCCAGAATTTTATTTTCTTAGAAAAATAAAAAACTTTAATTTCAAAATATTTTTTTAGGATTTTTATTTTATTTTTCAGAATATCTTATTTTATTATGAAATTAAAAAATATATTCTTTTTAGAAAAATAAAAACTTATCTTAGTGTCCAAAATTTTATTTTTATTAAAATAATTTTTTTTTCAAAAAAATAAAATTCTAACATTCAATAAATGAATTACAGAATTTAAAATTTTTTTTTATATTTTTTTAATTTCTAAAAATTAATTTTCATAATTTTTAAATTGTTGGAAGATAGTGTGAAGAAAAATCTAGTCTTGAGAGAACATGTTAAGAATATGTTCTTCACTTAATCTAATCATTGAATCCAACTTTCCCATAGTGGGAAAGGATTAACCTTTCCCATGTGAACACACACCTAGATATTATTGAGGAAATAAATTAAGCAACCAAATTGGCACTAGATATTTTGATGGATGTTTGGAAAGATGAAATGATAAAAAGTTTAGTTAAAACATAACGAGATTCATCATTTACAAATAACTTTACAAGATATAACTCTCTCGTATTTATTGTAACTAAATTAGTAATTTAGTTGAAACAAATGCGAGAGGTTTACACCCTTTAAAGTATTTTGTAATTAATAATTATGTTTCAACCGAATCTTACAATCATGTTTTCTTTTTCAACATATATCGATCAAAACATCAACGGTTGTCAATCTGATGGCAGAAGATAATTGATAATTCCTCGATAATATCTATGACAACGAGCAATGCTATATATCAAGAAAGATTTCATCAATAAAATTTTAAGAATGACATGACAGAATAATCACCCTTAAATTTTATCAAGAAATAGTCTTGAAATTAATGTTAACCAATAAAATCCCAGCCTGGCCGGAAATCATGGGGTGGTGGGTGTTATGTATTTTTTTTTTTATAAAAGATTAATAAATGAGACTGAAATCTAAAGGTGATTATTGTGCCATGTCATTCTTAAATCTTTTTTATAAAATCATTCTTGATATCCAGTATTTTTCCTATGACAACACCAACGATGTTGTGTTATATCTCACAAGCCTTGTCGTACTGCACGATTAAGTCGGTCAAATTTATAATATTGTTAAACAATGAATCCTTATTGAATATAGAACTCTTGCAACTCCAAGCCTCAATAGCAATTTTGCACATTTTAATTCAATCAAATGTTTCACATCCACATGCCAGTTGAATTGCATGCAATTGCTGAACATTCTTTACTTTTCACATTGTATTATCAAGATATCGATTAAATAGAATAAATTGAATAACTTAATTCAAGATGTTTTCAATATATGTTTCTAAAAAATAATATTCTCAATATACAAAAAAAAAAAAAAAAAAAAAAAACTCAATTAAATGTGGTGAGGTTGTATAGAAAATTTAAAATACAAAAATATGAGATAAACTAACGGGTTGCGCTTAAACTTTGTGTAAATTTGACTAAACACCATTTCACCTAAGACTTCAACTCAGTACTCCCAATCAATTTGTTAGCTCATTAATTGATTTACCTATATGACCTATATGAAACAGTTATAAAAGGAAATATTTTCTTAAAAATTGTGTATTATTCTTTTTAAAACATGAAAAAATGTTGTTTTTAATGTTAGCTTTGTTTTTTCTTTCTATTTTTAATTGTTTAATTAGTTCCAATGGCATTGTTTAACATGACCCATTATTAATCAACAAAAATAAGAGCTAATAGGTGTATTTGAGATAAAAAAATATATAAAAAAGTTTACTGCCTTGACCATTCAAAAACTCAACAAAAGTTGGAACAACACTTCTCTGAACTAGCTCATCAAGTTTATAGCCAACGTGTTTTACTTTGAGGTTTTTACGAATCCAATTGATAGTATCATTTAGATTGAAGTTGACCATAATGGTTGGTTAGCATTGCAATCTATAACGAATTATTTAGAAGAATTTGATCCGATTTTTAAGTGGAATATTTCTTGAACCGATGATAGTTACTTTCAGAACGAATTCTGTTTTATCAGTTACAACATGTGTCCCAAGAACTCAAAATTTAGATGTCACATGTGATTAATCATCTTTAAAATAATATTTGGCAGATTAACAATATGGTAAAATATTTAATTTACTTAAATTAGATTTAATAGATTTTTTTGGCAGTGATATTTAATAGATATGAATAGGTTAAGTCCAAATATATTCATATACAACAAAAAAATCAAATAAAAAAATGTGGTGAGCCCAAAACTTAAGTAAATAGTTAAGGATTTTTTTAGGGGATAAATATAGTTAAGAATTGTTAAGGCCAATGTTCGAACTCTAATAGTACTTTAGATTTAACCGAACCTTAATTAATCAATTTAGTTCATTTATTTCATTAAATTGAAGGCTAGGTCGATCAATTAGTTTGAGTTAAAAGTTAAAAGGAATTGGAGGTGGTTCAAACATGAAATAATGAGTAAATATTAAGCTTACGGTTAATTAATAAGATTTATCATTCAAATTCTTTTTTTACTTAATACCATTCAGGGAAATTTCAAATCGAAATTAACTAAAATTAAAAAGCTATAAAGAATGTTACCAACAAATAGTAATAACAAAAAAAAAAGTCTCAATTGAGACCAAAAGCTAAAAACAAATGCTTGGTCTATAGAAGTGAAAGAGAAAAGTGGGAGTGAGAGGAAACCTCCACGATGGATTTTGTTGGGTTAAGAAGTGATGTTTTAAATCCTACATCTATGGTGTTCAATAAAATGTGTTTGTGTAACAATATTGGCTAAGAATAAAGATGGTGGAAAAATAGTATTCATGGTCTTTTCTCTTCATTTCTAAACCCTTGCAATAAAATTTTCTGGATAGTTGAAGAATGAAGGAAGTATCCCTTTTTATTGCTGGTGTCTCTCCCTTGTACCAATGGCATAGGATACCCAAAACCTAACTACTACTGATGTTGTCTTTTTTGTTTTAAGTGACCATCACACTGCAACTGTATTGTTTGCATGGAAATGGAAAAAGTAGAATTTGCAGGGATAAAGATGGTTTGTTGCATACTCCCCAAGGAAATGAACTTCCTATCAAATTTTTTAGGATTATGGTAATTCATAGTTCATTTATTTAACTAAACCAAAGAAGAAGCTAAAATGGAATATATTACTGAAAATCTGAAGATTTCAGCACAAGGAGTGCCAAAATCCCAGTTGAAATAGTATCAATTACAACCAAAAACAAACGGGGAACAACAAAACAGAACCATAAAAGAAAGCTACCCTGTTGCATAATAATTCCCAAGCAAGGTAAATGATTTAACCACCATGTATGGTAGGAGAAAACAAAACTAGGACGATTCGCTTTCAGCCACTAATAAGATTGAAGCTTAACTTTATCTAGCAATTGATTAATCGAAGCTTCTGTTTGGTGAAAAACCCGAGCATTCCTTTCAAGCCAAATCACCCAAACACAAGATAACCATATACGATCAAAAACGGAGCGATTGTTTCTTGAGAAGCCTCCTAAGGTGCCAAATTGATATAAATGGTCCGACACATGTTCAGGAAATACTATGTGGTAACTAAGCCAGTGAGAAATATCATACCAAAGTTTACCAAAAAAAATCACAAGAGATGAATAAGTGTTTAGCATCCTCCATCATACCGCATCCACCCACGCAAAATTGAGCATTTGGAAGTAAAATGTGTCTTTTAATTAGATTATCCGTTGTTGGCAATCTATCACGCAACAGACGTCAAGCAAAGAGACTAATTTTCAAGGGCACTTCCTTGTTCCAAATTTCTGTCAAGTGAGCTGCTGCCAAAAAATCTACTCTTGATTTAACTAAACCTTAATTAATAAAATTTAGTTCCTTGTTTTCAATTTTTTAGGATTTCTTATATGTAAAATATTAACTGATAATCAACAGTGGTTAAATCAAAGAGATTATCCATATTTTCAAAATTAACATGGATTGAAAATTAACATAAGAAGTTTAAAACAAATATGTTTTTAAATTGTTAGAGTTTTGTCATTAAAGTACAACTTAGATTGTAAAAGTTTGCAAAGACGTTTGATATATTGTGGAGCGTGGATTCGAACTTAGAACATCCTATTTATCTGCATTTAATATGTGTGATTTTGTTCATATTCTCTTTGACATTATTTTCTTTTTGTTGTAAAATTTAGAAAATGAAAACAATATTTAACACTAAATGAAAGTTGGTATGTTTTGCACATGATATTGATTATATCCATTGCACTTTTCCTTTGTTAACACAAAGCTGGGTATTTGTTCTAGGTGAAATGCACAATTCCTTTGTTAAAGTACTATGTTAGACTTTGGATATTTTTATGTCATTTCTTATGTTGTTCTTCAAATTTATATATATGTTTTACATAATTCTAAAAGCAAAGATGTTTGAGATTGAAAAGGAAAAGCACACATGGGTTGATACACTACAGTGAAGAAATGAAATCGGCGCTTATACAATTTAAAAGATAAATCAATTTAAAAAAAAAAAACAACCTTTGCAACAAATGAACAATTAAAAGGCTTTCCTAACTTACTCAAACAACCCAAGCTACGTTCTTTTTTATACGTAGTTTAGTTGCAGTAAACTTTTTTATCTCATATAGGATTTGCTAATTGAGCTTTTCTCTATTTTTAGGTTTGGGAGATAGTGAAGAAAATCGTGTATAATAGCTAGAATGAATGTCTTTTTATACGTCTTCTTTCTCTGTCTTTTTTTTTTTTTTTTTTTTTTACGGGGCTTTCTCTTTTATTTATCGGCTGGATTCTCTGCAAGTATCATTTAAAGTCTTTAAGTTTCTCTATTCTACGATTTCATAATGTATGTGAATATATTCTCGCTTTCTTTTTCATATGAGTCAAGTTAGTAATCAAGAATATGAAATTAAGATGTTATTGATTGTTGTGAATCCCCGGATCTCCAAGACTGGATCGAACCACACCAATACAAAGAATAATGATGTGTGGAGCGACGGAGAGGGGTAACCACCTAACAAGGTGTATTGTGCAAGCAAGAAACAACAAAACACCACCTAGATCTAATCTAGGAACCAAGTGTGAAACACAAAGCAACAATCACAAGATAAAATGGAGGGAAGAAGAAAACAATAAACACAAAGAGATTGTTCACCCAGTTCGGTCCAAACTTGACATACTCTGGAGGAGAGATTGTACTCTCCAATCCACTATCAAATGAGTTCTTTACAAAAGGGATACAAGAGGTTACAAGAAATTAGCTTGACAAGTTCACTATGAACAAACCCTAATTTCTACCCCTTTCCCAATCTCACCAAGACACTCAATGATTCTCTCTACAAGGTGTTTCCCATGTTTTCAACCCAAGAGATACTCTAATCAAAGAACCCTAAACCCTAGAGCTTCCCCTTTGATTTCCCAAGTCTCTCTCTTCCAACCTCTCTCTTCAAATCTGCACAAGAACACTTAAGTACTAGTCTTCCTCTGTTCCAATCGTGTCACGATTTTCCCAATCGTGTCACGATTTGCGTCCGTCCCAAGGAACGACCGGTCCTTATCAAGGATACTTAACGAGCAAGTTTCTGGATCGTGTCACGATTTTCCCAAATCGTGCCACGATTTGCACCCCTGCAACCCTAGCTCTCGCACCTCGAAATCGTGTCACAATGCCGCAATCGTGTCACGATTTCCCTATTCTTCCAAACCACAAATTTGAAGACAATCTCAACATTGATCACCATGTGCTATTCTACTACCTAACTAACTATTAATAATCTGATAGGCAATTCAAACTGGTGTGAATCCTACATGTGAAAATAACAAATATCTAATTGTTGATAATAAAAAGAAATTTATATGGAAATGAGTACGCTTTATTGAGTACATATATATTTTCTCCGTTCCTTTTTAAGTGTCGTTTTAGAATATTAACACAAAAATAGCAAAGTGTATGTTTGCACTTTTTCTTTCTATTATACTCTCATTTTAATCCACGAATATATTCATATTTTTTACACACACTTTCTCTTTCCAATAAATTTATCACCAATTAGTTAATAAGGGGTAAATTGAAATGTTTGGTTTGTGGTACGGGGAAATTGGAAAAATGAGAGGGAATTTTATTTTCTTTTAAACTCTGTTTGAGAGTTTGGAGGGGAAGGTGGAGGGTTTTGGAGGATGAGATTAGAGGGGGGAAATTAGATAAATCTTTTAATTTTTTTGGAAGAATGGTTTTGTATAGAATGATAAATAAATACTTATGATTAATGTATTTTTAACTTTGAAAATATTATAACAATATAGATTGGATTTGAAAAACTGACTCAAACCTCCCAAAACCTCTTCCAATACAATTTTTTTTAGTTCACCATATTAGGGGGTTTTGTATTATCAAGAAACTAAACCCCAAAGCCCTCTACTCTAATAGCTCCCCATATTTTCCACTTATTCCTTCATTTTATACAAACTCTTCCCTCCCCTCCCCTCAAAACTCCGAAACAGGTCCTTGGTGAAAAGTGAGAGGGGAAATTCGTGGAAATTAGAAAAGTGAAGGTGCTTCGGAACTGAAAAATTTGCAATTTTTTCAAACATGAGAAGAGAATTGAAATGATATATTTGTCTCCTTTTTTTCAGAATTGGGTTTAAACGTAAAAAAGGAAACTCGAGACGTTAATAATATAAGTTTGAAATAAAATAAAAAGCTTTTCTTGACAGAAAAGAAAAAAGTTTTTTAGATTGAAAATTGATCAAAGTCCAAAATAGATATTCATAGTTATCCCTTTTTACTTATTTCTTATTAGTGTACATCAATGGTACGAATATAAGTCAAAATTGTCAAGTACATTTTTTTTTTTAAGACACACTTAAATGATAAACAATCGAGTGTGATATTTTATTAAAAAACTACTATACGAACAACATAGTTAGAATATGGATAACTTATATGTATGTTGAGTGAAAATATTCGTATGAGAAGAAAAAAAAAATTAAAATTGGTATGAGAATACTAACATTTAGTTCATTTGTATTTGCATTATATCGATCACAAATATATGATAAAAGAAGACATATGATATGGTCCCGTAAGCATAACTCAGTTGGTAGGATAATGCATTATTATATGCAGGGGTCGGGATTCGAACCCCGGACATCCACTTATTCATCTTATAAGGTGAATTCTAGCCGTTAAGCTACCTGATAAAAAATAAAAATAAAAAGACATATGATATGTGATTGTCCTAACAAATACATACTTCATTGATCCCACAAGAACACACAAATTTCTATACATAACTAGGTTTAAACACACATGTTATATGATAGTCATAAGAAATTCATTACATGTTTTATTGATCTCATAAAAGCACACAAGTTTTTTTTTTTGGTCGGGATGATCCCAAACATTACATATATTATATATATTATCTCTACAACTGAGCTAAGCTCACAAAGATAGAGCACACAAGTTTAAATACACAACTAGATTTTTCATCTTGGTCAAAAAATAAACTAGATTTCTATCTCGGCGTCTCTCAAAACAACAACAAAAAACAAATTGTATGTCTCAATGAGTATTAAGTGACAACTGGTGATTGGGTCACCGTTTAATTGATAATTAAGTTATTTTCTTCCGGAGAAACAACCAATTTTTTTTTTTGAAAGAACCAATTTTTAAACATGCAAAGTTCATGATGTCGGTATCACAATCGACAAATCATCTATATGATCTATAATTCTACACATCACCTAAATTGAAATATTTTCTAGCCACCCCAACAAATTTGATCTCAAGTTTTTTAATGAAAATTATTTTCCCACCCTCGGTCTTTCTTGTGTGCCCTCTAAAATTCTATTGATCACCTTTGAGTTTAATTTGAAGCAAGTTTTAGATATTTTCAGATTATATAATCCGAATACACCAATACAAACATAAAAAATGCATTTGTATCTTTGCAGATTTAATCATTGGATTATTATTAATGGTTGAGATAAAATTTGAAAACATGTGGTCTCTCCTCATTGAATCATTTGTCCCCGACTCCCTGGCTTCTCTCATTTCCAGTTCTCCTCTGTATTTCCAGTTCTTCCCTTCCTTGCATCACAACTCCTTACAAAGTGGGTTGTGTATCCATAAAAATTAAATTAGGAGATTTCTCAAGATAATTATTTCATAGATGGTTGATATAGATTTAAGAAACCAATTTGATTAAAGGGCAACCCGGTATGCGGGGTCCGGGAAGAGGTCCCATCATTATTGGTGTATTGTACGCAGTCTTACCATGTTTTTTACACAAGAGGCTGTTTCTAGGATTTGAAACCGTGACCTTCCAATCACATGACAACAACTTTACCAGTTGCGTCAAAATTACCCCTCTAAAATCATTTCACCATGGCATCCAACTACCCTTTCTTTCTCAAATCTTCATATTTCTCATAGCTCTCTAGTTGTTTGATGATTCACTGAATTGATTTAATTTATAGTGAAAAGATTAATGGTATAATCCCAACCTCTCTTTTGTGTGCTTTGACTTTAAAAGTGTTTTTTTTTTTTTTTTTTGTTAAAAACTAGAGTTGATGCAACATTATATCCTCTGCCCACGATCTGAAAGTGAGGTTTGAAAGAAAGAAGAGGATGAAAAAATCAGCTGCAATTTTTAAAATTAAATATCACTGTAAAGATTAGTCCAATGATTAGGATTTAAGCCTCTCATATCTCACAATAAAACTCCTTTCTCTTGGTACACCCTATATATATATATATATAATGTGTTCGATTTTCTAATGGTATACATTTGAACAAATCATCACCTAGGTTTGTGCTACCCTAATCATTCAACTTTTACTCCATCTACAACCTTCTTATCATCAGTAACTTTCTTATCATCTTCATCCTTCTAAAGGTTTTCAACTATCACCACATCATCATCTCCAATTATCTCATACTGCAACACAACTGAGTTTATTATAACTAATCATCCTATATATATATATATATATATATATATATATATATATATATATATATACGGGTGGAGATATTTTGACTCCAAGAGTAAGTGTAATATCTTACTCCAAATCTTAACCTTTGATTCCAATTATGGTTAATGATTTAAATTAATTGATATGATAGGCTTTAATTTCATTTTCTACTATAGTCAACACTTACAACCACAAAATAACAAAACAATAAATGTCTTTTAATTGATTGATTTTTTTTCTTCTTCCATTTTCTTTCTCAAATAACATCATCAACAAAAACTAACTACAATGGAGATGATTATTTAAATTTGTCGTTATTTATATAAGAAAATACAGAAATTTATTTATTTTTTATGCAATTATTGTAAATGAATTAGATATAAGAAAAGACCAGGGTTACTTCCTCTATCGTCTTTTTTTTTTTCCGTGACAGATTAGTACAAATATGTGTTTAATAAAAAATATAAGAAAAGATCAGAATTATAATGAAGAAACCAAACAAAAATATGTCATATAAAAAAATAGTAACGGGAAAGAATAAATATATGCAATTTTTTTAACGTAAAAATAAGTAAAGGGAGAAGAAAAAAATCAATGGGTGAAAAAAATCTTTTAGCCTAAAAAAAAAATATTTCCATTAAATAAATATTTTTTTTTAACCCATTACAAATATATGCAATCTTTTTGTACACCAACGGGGGAAGAATAAATATATGTATAAATATATTTTTTTTACGCTAAAAGATTTTTTTTTCACCCATTGATTTTTTTCTTCTCACTTTACTTATTTTTACATTAAAAAAATTGCATATATTTATTCTTCCCCGTTACTATTTTTTATACGACATATTTTTTTTTTTGTTTCTTTTTTATAATTCTGATCTTTTCTTATATTTTTTATAAAACCCATATTTGTACTAATCTGCCACGAAAAAAAAAACGATAGAGGAAGAAACCCTGGTGTTTTCTTATATCTAATTCATTTACAATAATTGCATAAAAAATAAATAAATTTCTGTATTTTCTTATACAAATAACGAAAAATTTAAATAATCATCTCCATTGTAGTTACTTTTTGTTGATGATGTTATTTGAGAAAGAAAATGGAAGAAGAAAAAAAAAATCAATCAATTATAAGACATTTATTGTTTTGTTATTTTGTGGTGATAAGTGTTGACTACAGTAGAAAATGAAATTAAAGCCTACCATATTAATTAATCTAAGCTATTAACCAAAATTGGAATCAAAGGTCAAGATTTGGAGTAAGATATTACACTTACTCTTGGAGTCAAAATATTCCCACCCTATATATATATATATAGCTCTCATGACCATGCATCACTTCTACGGTAAACAATCTCATATACAGTACTTACATGGAAGGAATTGGACACTCATCCTTCAGAAAATATGATGCACAAGGATATACGTGTCTTGCAAAGACTGTTTCCAAAATATTGGAAACGCACACCTATTAATTGAAAATCCTTGCCACATTGGAAACACATTCTCTAATGATCAAAACACAATGAAATTAGGATTTGGAGGGATAGGAACGACTAGAAAAATCTTAAAGACGAGGATTCATTACATGGTGATTCTTTATTCATGCATTTCTTTACATAGACAGTTGTTTATGTTTAGTTATCATGAGCATCAAGTTTCTTAGGTTAGGTCATGTAGTAGTTAATAGTTGAGTAGGAATTTCACAATCGTTGTAGATACAAACTTTTATAAATTTTACTACTTGACAATATTTTAGTAAACTTGTTAAATCAATCATCATTCGTCTTTGTAACTTGATTAAATAATCAAAGCATTATTCATTATTGCCAAAACAAAAAGTTAAACCATTGAAACCCGACCAAATGCAATAAGGTAGTTTAGCAGTTAGAAATTTAGCTTTTAAGTTGAATAAGTGGCATGTTTGTGGTTCAAACCCCAACTCTTTCACGTATTATACATTTTCTTTTATCAACTGAACTAAACTCATAAAAATATTTTATTAAAATGAATTTTGTTGTTTCCTTCCATCTCATAAATGATATTGAACACTTCTATTTGTCGGTTGAATTAGTTTTCCCTCAAAAAATTCTATTAAACTGGTACTATATACTTTATATGTATGACTTCTTGTTGAGATTGAATCCCAAGTTGATTGTTGTGATGAATCTGGTTATTAGATTTGGGAAGTCCATAAGCATATAAAAAAAAAGTTTTATGATTTATAAAATGTTAGAGGTAGATGAGTTATGGCTTTATTTTTTGTTTTAACGATGAAATTGATTTGCATAATATGGCATGATACATTTTGGCTTTTGTCACTAAGTGACAGACTTTGCAGGGACCTTGAGTGGTCTAGTTATTATTTGGAGTATGTAACTAGGCGACGAGCCTTATAGAGTCATTAACTGGTCCAAAATTTATTTGGGCTAGTGCCATTAGGTGGAGGGCCTTGCAGGAACCATTGAGTGGTTCATTTTTCAATTGGTTATGTCTGTTTTGCAAATCATGCACTACTTCATGCATAAACTTTTACAAAATAGTTTTTGTGTAATTTATTATGATGGGCATTTCTAATTCTTTTTTTAGTTGATGAGTATTTTTTTTTTATTATTTTATGGCATTTTACTAAGTTTAGATGATCTCATGTGGAATTGAAAATTGACCCTTACATTAATATAATGTTGTAGGTATAAAAAATGTAATAGGAATTAATGATGTGCTTTTTTTTTTTGCACGAAGGGGGACACAACAAAAAGTAGATTTTATTGAATTGTAATTTAAAATATTTTTGGAGTTTACAATTTTCACCGTTAACTCAATTAAAAATGCGGAAATGGATTCTTCGCCCTCTAGGAAATAATCAACTTTAAAAGTACTATTTATTATATTAGTTTATTTTTACAATTTCCTTTATATATCTTTTAAGAAATTATTGTTAATGGTGAATATAAGTAGAAAAGAAAGTCCCATGTTAAATCGTAGATCAGGTGAAATTTATTTTACAAATTTTAAAAGCTTGTTAAATAATTTTTTTTTTATATCATAAAGTTAATAACCACGTAATAAGACAAAAATATGGAATATTACATTATAAAAAGATGAAATTGAATACAAAGATTACAATAGTGTGTTTGGTGGAGTTGATTACAAATAAAGACCGTGGTTGAAAAGGGCATTGTAGTTAGTGGTGGGTGATCTTTGCTCCTACTTGCATCAAAGATAGATGCAATTAAGTCTTGGATACAAAATTGAAGCACTCATTGTTAAAAAATCACTTTGTTGCCCTCTACAATTAATAGAAAAAGACGTTGTTGCCGTAAATGACATTGATGTTGGTGAGAAGGTTCTATCCAACAAAATACAAATTATTTATTTAACGCTGCCACTAAAAAATTAACACAGAGATTTAATGTCTCTCAGGATCATTAATCTAACAAAGGTCGTAGGATATTGCATAGAATATGTGGCTTGTAATTAATACCAAAAAAATTTAATGTCGGGTTGTGTTGTTGTTGTCGTTCTTGTTGTATTATGAAGAACCGGTTTCTCTCGATAATAAAAGAATGTTTTTAAATACCAAAATAATAGAAATTTAAAATACAAATAAAATGATATTTAGATTGAAAATGATGAAGGTCTAATATTATCAATTTTTTTAAAATAAAGGTTTGATATTAGTTGTTCATCGTTATCCCTTTTGTATTTATTTCTTACTACATGACATAAATGGTGCGATAAACAGTGTGATATTTTGTTGATAGAAAGGAAAAAAGCGTGTGAGATTTCTTGGGTAATTATCCTCACAAACTCAAATAATAATCAAACAGATATTTAGTTATTTTATAAAAAATAATTTATAAATTGGAGATTAGTTTTATGTTTGTTAGATTTGTTTTTGACAAAATGTTTGTTAAATGAAATGTTAAGTATGAGAAGAAAAAAAATTAAATTAACAAAAGAATACGACTAATATTTTACTACTGTTTTATTTAAATTTCTATATATGATAATAAATCTCACATGTTCTATAACAGCCATAGAAATTGTTGTGTAACCAAAAAAAGCCATAGAAATTGTTTGATTCTCATTCTTAGGTACCGTTTGGCTCGGCTTTTTTTCAGTTTTTTTACAATTTTAAGGAGAAGCTAGGCCAAACACAATATCAATAAAGTACCTTCGAAAAAAAGTACTTTTTTAGAATGCATAAAATTGAATGGAATGAACTTTAACCAAAAGTTGTTGAATGTTATTTCAATTTGTTTTTTTCTTCCATTTTTTTTAACCGGTCCATATAATTTTTTTTAAAGGAGGATCAATTTAATTTTATTATCTATTTTTTAAGGAATTTTATTATCTTTTATCACTTATATATTTAATTTTAATATCGTTTAATTATCACAACCTCACAAATATTTTTATTCATGATGTCATTGAATGACACCAAATATTTTTATTCTCTTTCTTCAACCTCACAAATATACACACACATTAGCGTTTAGAGTAATATTTTATGTCTTTATGTCTGTTTTTTTTGTTACGCTAATGCATATAATTTTTTCAGTGTTGCGTAATGCGTACAATTATTATTTTTATAAAATTTTGATTTTAATTAAAAGTACTAGTATAGATGCCTAAAAAAATTATATTTTACACATTTATATTGTAACAAACTATGCATATCTTTTTCTTATTGAAAAAATTAAACATATCTTTTTCAATGACACCAACAATGTAACAAATATAATATCATATAATATAAATTCTTATCTTTTTAAATGACACCAAAAATATGATATTCTTATAACAAAATTTGTTATACAATATAATTGGAAAAGAAAAAACAAACTATTCTCTAGTTTAGCTCAGTTGATATAGACAATGTATAAATATATGCAAGGTCGTGGGTTCGAACCCCGGACACCACCAAAAAAATAATAAATTTAAAGTTTTGTACAATATTTTGCCAAACAACTTTTAACTTAAAAATAACTTTAGATCTAAAAAAAAATAAAGAAACCAAACAGCTTTAACTTTTTCCTTAAAGAGCTTTATTTTAACTTTGTTTTAAAGTAACTTTTAGACCAAAAAAAAACCTGGCCAAACGGTACCTATTCACCGAAAAATCGACGATAAAAATAATATACATTTCTTTTAAAGAACAATAATATACATTTTTTTTTTAAAAGGAATATACATATTGTTGATACCATAAGACACGATGATATACATATTATTGTTGATACCATAAGATATATATGAACAAAAGTATTTTTATATATCTTCCTTCAAAAAAAGTATTTCTATATAACTAGATTTTAGATTATGATTCCCTAATATTGTACGATCATTGATAGGACGCCTCCCACTAATACTGTTCCAACGGCTCTCTTATGGAGAAAGGATGTTCCGGTGAAGGTGTCGGTATTTGCTTGGCGTCTTTTTCGGCATAGATTGCCTTCTAAAACAAATCTGTTTCGTTGAGGCATTATTCCTTCTGAGGCTCAACTATGTATTGGTGGTTACGGTCAATAGGAGTCCGAGACTCATTTGTTTTTATCTTGTACTCTTTTTGGTCATATTTGGCAGCTTATTCGGAATTGGCTTGGTGTTTATTCTGCGGATCCGGGTAACATTGTGGATCATTTTTATCAGTTTGGCACTTCTTCAGGTTACGGAAAATTAAGATGCTCTCTTATGCATTTGATTTGGTTTGCAACTGTATGGGAGATATGGAAAGAAAGGAATGACAGGATTTTTCGCGATCAAGAACGTTCTCATTATCAAATGTTGGAGGCCATTAAACTTCTCTCGTTTTGGTGGTTTAAGGCTAAATTTACTGTATTTCCTTATTGTTTTCATGATTGGTGTCAGGCCCCGTTCCTTTGTGTGGGCATTAGTTGATTTTTGTTTGTTCTATCTGAACTTGTTTGTAACTTTTGGGCGGTCTTCAATGGTACACCTTGTGCCGTGAAGATTGCCTGTCGTTTATATTATATTTCATTTTGATTTCTCAAAAAAAAAAGATTATGATTCCCTAATGTTAGGTCTCTACTTTGGGGTGACTTTATGCTAAAATAGAAAACATAAAGTAGAATAGTGTGTAAAAATATGGAGGAAAAAGATGAAAGAGAAAATAAATAAAGAGAGATTGAGATAAATTTAGAAATCTTTTCCACCATTGTAAAGAAAAAATAAAAGATATTCATATCGATGACAGTTTGATATTTGTGTCAATGTATAATTTTTATTTTCTTTGAAGGAGTGTTAGTGTATAATTGTTTTTTATTTTTTATAAATGTGTATAATTAGTTATTAAAGTTTTCATTCTTTCTAAAAACACAATCGATATTTAAATCATCTATCTCTATCTCTCTGTAATATACACACAATGCTCACGAAAATTGAAACATTTTGCCAGTCACACTATAGACACCTAGCAAATCTCATCTTCATGTTGTGTTCGTTCACACATGATAATTACCACACGATAGTTGAACTTACAACATGCATATAGATAAATCGGATCAATACAAATAGGATTTTTCTATCATGTGCAAATTTGCACATGTTAAAAAGTTTAAAGTGGTAACTTTGACTTGGAACTTGTGCATTTCATATTAAATATATAACTTTTTAAAAAATAAGTGTTGTTTTTCAATGAAAAGTTACTACTTTTAGATGTCTTACCATGTGCAATGTTGCACATGTTAGACAAACCCTTAAAAAATTTAACATGTTGGATGGAACCATATTTGTCATCTATGTTTGTTAGTAAGACAGTCATTCACAAAATAAAATTACATTTTATTTTACTTTTTAAATTTTTTTTCTTATTAAGGAAAATTACATTTTAGGTTGATCAAAATAATTGTTCAAATTTCCAGTTCATCAAAATAACATTAAAATTAACATGATATTTTATAATTTTTATCTAGAACTAGAATTATGGTCTCCTCATTGACAACTCAATACTTAAATTTGTATTGAGCGGCGGAACATTCTTTAAGTATGTTTGGATAAAAAATTTATAGAACAAACACTTATCACGATAAGCGCTTATATATAATCTTGCATAAGTTATTTTCATAACAAAAGATAAAATAAAGTTCAATTGTTTTTTAATATTCTACATGTTGTTTTTATAAACTATATTGGAGAACATATAAAAATAAGTTGAAAAAAACTTATGAAAACCATAATAAGTTGTTTTCATACGTTCTGTCAAACAGTCTAATAAATTTTTATTAGTAATTTTTTTTTAAATAACATACCCTTCGTACTAGTTTATTTAACATTCACATACACAAATTTGTTATAGAAATGGATGAGAAATGACACTTCATCTGATCGGATTATTTTTAGGCAAATTCTATGGTACACCCAATAAATTTGAATGTATCGGTACACCAAGTCGTAAAATTAATAATAAATAAGCTGTTTTTTTGAAGAAAAATAATTATTTTCTATCATTGACAACTAAAATAATTAAATTTTATATACCAAAAGCTTCGACGAAATAAAATATAATTTTTAAGAATTTTTATTACTCATAACAATGAATATTGATTATTTTTTATGACAAAATGTAAATTTTGTAATATGATCCTTATAAACAATGAAATGATGGTTTTTCTTAATAAATGATGTTTTCTAAAATATAAATATTAACAAATACCTTTTTATTTCATTAAAGTGATCTTTAATTTATATATTTTGTGAAACAAGAGTACTGGTACACTCAAAATTGTGAGTAACCTTATTTTTAACATATCTTTTGTGAGGAGAATATTTTTAAAGATAAAAAATTAATTTGACAAGAAAAAAAACATAAAGGACTACAATACCACAAACATTAAAATAAAAGACCCTTCATGCAATTTTACCCAAAAAAAAATAAAAAATTACTTCCTATGGAATAATCAAAGTGAGAAAATCACATCGGTTAGAAGTCTATTAATAGATATTTGAAGAAAGAGTATTGACAACATTAGTATAATTTCAAAATTCTTAATTTTAAAATGAAAAAAGTGATTCAACTTTTCAACATTTTATGCTAATTATCAAAGTAAAAACATTTGAAAGCAAAATATTACTCTTCCTCATTAAAATTCTGTCCCAAACACACCACAAATGCTCGTGTGGTCCATTGAATGATGCCTTGTAAATTGGTCATTCAATATATTCCTTTTTGGGTAGCATTTCACTATTCTGTCTTTGTAGTTGTCCCCACTTTTTAGTGCATTCTTAAGGCCATTTCATAGACCATATATCTACATTGTCAAAATACAGCCATCAGCATCAAGGCTATGCTGAATTTTTCTTGTCCTTGTATTAAATTGGTGGTTCATAGAAACTCATAGTGGGTAGAGAATTTCATCTCCAATAATATGCCATATACTACATAGTAGATTCTTTAATCATTGATTTTTTTAACCTTTCGAGAGTCTGGGGAGCGTTGGGAGTAACAATAGTGGAGGAGTGGAAGTTAGATCTTGTATTGAATCTTGTTATAGGAGGTGGAGTCTAACACTTGTAGGGGAGATTGTTGAGGTTCAAGTATGAGTGGTTAAGTCTCGCGTCACCTATAACTATGTAAAATATTAAATATATAAGAGAGGTGACCCATATACACAATGTCTTGAGGATCGTGAACAATTAGTCCATTGCCACTTTTGATCCCCCAACAAATGGTATCAAAACCCTGGTTAGACTTGATAGGAAACAGGAGTGTGGCCCTAGTATGGACCAAACTAGTGATGACCGATATACCCAATACCTAAGGTTTTAGGTAAAAATCTTGTGTCAAAGTCTTTTAGGGATCCTTGACATTTAAACCATTGTCACTCCCAACATGAACTTATTGACCACAAATTTATAAAAACAACTTATGGCATGATGATAAACTGTTTTCAGTTTATTTACATAAAACTAGTGATACTATCTAATAGAAATTATGGAAACAACTTATGACAGGTGCATAAGCTGTTTTGAGATTATTTCCATAGGTTCTTCAAGATAACTTATGGAAACAGTTTATAACTAATATGAGAATAGGTTGACTTTATGTTATCTTTTGTTGTAGAATTAGCTAATACATAAGCACTAGTATGTAATAAACGTTTATGCTACAAGTGCTTACTTAAACTGTATGTCCAAACAAGGCCTAAACTCATTAGGAAATGAAACATAATTCAGTATGTTACAAAAATTTCAAATATGCTTGCGCATTGCTGAATTCTTGCTCATGATGTTGGAAGACCATGCATAAAAATTGGCACTCCCTAAGTTTTACTCTTAACACTCTTGTTCTAGAATCAATTAATGCAAAAACTTCTAGCAGTAGCTGTAGTTATGTCTAAGAAGATAACACAGGCTGTTGTGATGCTTCTTCTGTCTGCAAACTTTCATAATAATTGACAAGAACTTTCCATCCACTTGGGCACATAAATCCATCTGGTGGATTCTCTCCACTTTTTGCATAAGACCTCATCTGAAAAAATAAATCACAAAAGAAAACAACTTGATGTTACATCTAGTAAAAAAGTTATATAATGAAATTCGATCTTAAGGGCCCTGACCAAGTGTCGGCCCAGTTTCTTGGTGCATGTTCAAGACATGTCTAACAGGTGCCGAACGGAACCCGTTTTTTTAGATTGGAATTATTTAAGAGGTGTCTGACATGTTTTCAAGGTGTGTCCAAGAAGTGACGGTGTCCGAAATGTGTATGACACGCCAACACGACACTTTGGAGAGGTGTGTTTGTGCTTCTTAGGTTATATCTCTAACAAGAAAATAAGTTACATAAACAGGAACCAGTGTCTTTTACATAATTTTCATTTCGTATACTTTTGAATTAATCCTCATATAATTTTTAAGATAAACGCATAAAAACTTTATATGTATTTTTATAGTTCCCAGTTCCAACATATTAATATATGATACAAGTTACTTTTGTTGAAGTTATAGCTGTGATATGCTTGTTGAAGTTATTTTTAAGATCTATCATTGTAAACCTAACACAGACTATATATTTATGTGATAATATTCATGACGAAATTTAGATTTTTGGTTGATTGGTTCTGAAACATATTAGAGAACAATTGATAATATATACCTTGGTTCCAGATATAAAGAGGAAATCTTTAGCACGGCTAGGGTCGAAAAATGCCATCTTGTTTACCTTAGTGTCATAAGCTGCCACCTGTAATATAAAATGGCACACAAGGTAAATCATTAAAATGAAACAAACATTAAGAGACATGATGTGTATATCATTAAGAAGTTTTTTTGAATGATAAAGTATTAACTTCAATGAAACTTTGTACAAAAGAAAAATGGGCATCATTATGAAGAATAGAGGTGTTTGCAGTTCAGTTTTGATCAATTCTAAGCCAGAAACACATCCTATCCAAAGACTATAACAGAATGTGATTCGGCTCGGATTTCTTTCTTCAAGAAATCGGATCAGTTTAAGTGCAGTTTGAATTGGATCTGTTTATACGGTTTTGACTAAAGAAAATATTGAAAGAACATATTTCAGAGAGGAGGAACCTAAATTCATGTGCAAAAGCAATACTACTTACCCTGAATGGCAAAATGTTAAGCTTCTCGAGACCAGGAGCCATGCTAAGCACCTTTTTTCCATGATCAGGGTCGTACAAGTCCCGTTTCTCAGTTGGATGACCCATACCAGCGGGATCGCGACCAACAATATAGAAGTTGGCGCCGGCATTTATCCGTGCCTTCGCATGCCATTGAACTTCAGTTGGACCTGCATAATGCATAGGTGATGGAAATATAGAAACTATGGTCGTCTCAGGATCAAGAACTCCATCTTCTAGAACCTATGAACAAGAAAAAGTACTTTACAATTAGCGATAAGACCAATGTTTTAAAAAACGAATCGTACACCAAACAAGCAAGATCTCTAGGTCATGGTTCAAGTGCTTTATACCGGGTCGAAACCACAATCAAACTTCTCAAATAATCAGTAGACAGTTCTTGGTCACAATTCAACCGGTCGAACTATCTGGTTAGATTCAGTTTTTGAAACACTGGTTAAAGCTCACTGGATAAAAGAATTACAAATGAATGGATAGCTGAAATTAAATAGCAGTTAAACCACTTCCAAGGTCAATTTTTATAGCACTGATTGTTATAGGCACATGCACATTATCTTAACCAGTGTTGTCAATCGCGGATCGCGGAAAATAGCGCGTTTATTCAAATTCTGCTACGCAACAGTTCTACAACGCCGCTAAAGCTGCTATTTGACAACAGTTTGAACTAAATAGAGTATCACAGAGCAATAGCGATGTGTTCAAAAACCGCTACTCTATAGCACCGATATTAAACAAAATTGATTCTTACTCGACGCCATATGAGAAAAAATGATGGAAATTACCTTGCTATGTTGCTCCATCCTGACATCTAAGGGAACATCGTCAACCTTTGTGAAACCTCCAAGAGGATGAAGCAATAAAATCGGATTTTTGTAACCCATGTCTAGTAGACGTTGACGAGTATCGTTCATTAACAAGGCATGACCGTTATGCACAGGATTTCTTAACTGAAAGGCGAAAACTGCATCAGCTTTACGCCTATCAAATTCTTCCCGAAGTTGCTTGGGAGATAGCCTGTAGTTATCAAGACCATCATTGTATTTGATAGGTTTTAGCACTTCCAAATCTCCTCCAATAAGCCAATTTCCAGCTGGAGCAATGACCTCCTCAACATAAGGCAATCCTGGAGCAGTTGTTCCCCAGGTTCTAGCTATTCTTTCTTCTTTGTTATGCTTGTAGATTTCAATGCTGCAAAGAAGTTAAATTAATGTTCATTGGTTAATGAAAAATGAAAACTCAGAGACACCATGACAGGAGTTTACTTAAATAGTCATAACCATTGTAATTCAAAAATTGAACGTGCTAAAATATGGACAGTTCAACCAGTTAAACCATGAACTGAGATTGCCTCCGGTTCGGTTATTTGGGTGATTCAACTGCGATTTCATCCCAGCTTGAAATTTGAATAGTTTAAAGACATTAACTATGACTCATAGGTCTCGTCAGTTTGATGTCCGGTTCAATTTCTAAAACATTGCAAAATCTAATTTAAAACACACTGATTTAATAAGTTCAAGTTAAAGCAACATATAAGATTGAAAATCGTAGGCATGTAAACAAACATGCGAGATGTGTGAAAAAATAAATCATGTAATATATGATGAGTTACTATAGTTCATCAAAACGCTCACATTCTCTTCAATTCAGTGTATGTTTGGATTGACGATAAGTTTGGCAAAATCATGGTGTCCCACCCTGATTTTGTCAAAAGCTACAGTTTAAGCTTCAACAAAATTACGACGATATCACCATGATTTCATCTAACTTACCGCCAATCTAAACATGCACTCAGCCTTTTATCACCTTCTAACTGAGGTTAAACCATGATAATAAAAATGGAAAAATTAATCAACTAGGAAATACCAATTACCCTTAAAATTATGATAATAACAATTGAACAATTAATCAATCAGAAAACACCAATTAACCACAAAACTAATGCCAGAAGAAGACTATACTAACCTTCTAAGAATACCAACAATATCCCCATCAGGTCCAATCAACCCAACATTAGAAGAAGATCCAATTCTCTCTTTAGTCTCATCATCAATAGACAAAACAATAGGAAGTGACATATTAACAAAAGAACCATCATTCAACCTAAGTGAATTAAAATGCAAACTTTGAAGATATTCATTTTCCCTCATGAAACCTTTCAAAGGACTAGCCCAACCTTCACCAATTACATGCACCCATTCATAATCAACTTTTGTTAGTTTCACATTAGGAAGTGACTTAGCTTCAAGTACCTTGGACTCTCTTTCATTTTCAGGCACCATAAGATCTACTAATACACCCCCATCTGGTTCTATCAAAGAGCTTTTGATCATGAAATTTCCTTGCATTCTTCTCTTAACTTTATTATTAGACTTTTTAGTAACAGTTAATGAATTGTTACCAAAAGTGGGTTTTGGAAGAAAGTTTAAAGTGTTACCAAAAGTGTTGTTTTTGATTTTGATTAATTTGTTTGCATGGTTATTGTTGTGATTGATGTTAAGATGAGAAACTAATTGTAACTTAATGGTTAGAGACATTATGGGAAATTGATGGTTATGGTGTTGGAGAGAGAGAAGAGAAGAACGTGGGGGAACAGAACACAATAGTACTAATGTTGTTGAATTGTTTCAATGTGACATAATAATAATAACAACCACCTATGACTATGGCGAACATGTTGGATTGGATTCACAAGAAGTGGTTTTCTATGATCATGTTTTTTTTGATTGTGTGGATGAGAAAAGTGTGGTAGTGCATGCATGCTTTAAAAGATGCAATTTGTATTGGTGGGACCATAATGGTGCCAAAAAGATGCATCAAAATATGAATTGGGACTGAAAAGTGGAGCAGGGTGAGAATATTATTGATTTTGAAAATTAAGTACTTTTGAAAATGAATCTTTTGATTGCTTTGGAAAATGAACCTTGTAAATATATAAACAGATGTAAAAATAAATAATGCTAGTAATGTTAAAGAACGTGGTTAAAGCATGTTTAATTTGGAGTCATTTACCCGATATGAAGTTCAACCTATTAAAGAAAATGGGTTAAGAAAAAAAAAATTGAAAAAGACACTTTATTAACTTTTAAGGGATTAGAACACAATTTACAATACAATACATACTATATTTACTTCTTAACTAGTATTTTAAGACATAGTTAACATTTTCCTAAAGAAAAATATCTTTATATAAAATAAACGGATTTCACAATTAAAATAGGAAAGAAAAACAATAATTCCATATTTATCTATACAAAGACTTTATCTCTTTATGTAGAAATAAGAAAGAAAAACGCTAATTCCACTTTTATCTATACAACGACTCCACATTAGATATACATTAACGACATCTTTTAATATTTTCATTTTTATTTGTTTTTATATATTTTCAAGGGAATAGGCAAAAACCCCCTTGAAATTATAACTTTCGTCAAAAACTTTCCTGATTTTTAAGAAACTTCAAAAACTCCCCTGAAATTATCAAACGTTAGTCAATTATCCCTCTCCGTTTGTTTTGGCTGTTAAATGACTATTTTTTAATTTCTTTTTGCTTTCTTCATCTTCTTCCTTCCACTTTTTTCATCATCTTCATCAACATTCATAAAAAAATCCAGAAAAATTTTAAGAAACAACAACCATTAACAACAACATCATCATCAACATCACACACTTTCTAATGATTCTCTCTCTCTCTCTCTTGTTTGTTACCTTCTTGAATTAATCAACAACAACCCTTTGGAATTCATCAACAACAAAATGAATAACAGAAAAGATCGTGGACTTGTTGGAAAAAGAACAAGGGTTATGATGAATAGCATGAACACCAACATCAACATCAATGTTTCTTCTCATTCTCATATTGTTCCATCATCACTCATGTCTCCTCTTCAGAATCAATCACTTTTGAACCCTCATTCAAATGGATTTCCTTTTTGGAGCAGCGATGAGATTATCAACAACAATGATCATCATCATCAATTGTCTCTTGATCTTTCTGCTACGACCCTTTTGGATAACAATAATGAGCAACAAACAAGAGAAGCTAGTAATGAGATGATGATGATGTTAATGGTTGTTGTTTCTTAATTTTTTTTCTGGATTTTTTATAAATATTCATGAAGATGATGAAAAAAGTGGAAGGAAGAAGATGAAGAAAGCAAAAAAAAAAAAAAAGTCATTTAACAGCCAAAACAAATGGAGGGGGGTGATTGACTAACGTTTGTCAATTTCAGGGGGCTTTTTGAAGTTTCCTAAAAATCAGGGAGGTTTTTGACGAAAGCTACAATTTCAGGGGTTTTTTTGCCTATTTACTCGTTAATTTTTCAAAGAAATCAAGAGATTTATTTTCAAAGTACTTAACTTTCAAAATCAAAAGTACTTGAAAAGAGACTGAGTCTTTGTTAAAGACTATATCTCTTTATGTAGTGATGTAATCAGACACGAATGCACGATCATGTAATTGGAGGTACTTGCCTCACTTACTCTATTATTTTATTTAAAGTTGTCTGAGTAATTGTATTTTTTTTACAGTTAAAAATAAGTTTTGCCCATATAGAATGTTGTGCGTGATTGGATTGGTATTTTAGGAGTGTACCCTATTATCATTACAGATCATCTGGTGCACTTTACTCATTTGGCAGGTGTTGGTAAAGCAAAAAGATCGTTCTTACAGCTTATTTGACTTTTGTATTCTTGGGTTTTGTGGAGTGAACGTAACAACCGTCTTTTCAATAATTCCGTTAATCTTGTCCATCAATTGTTAGATAAGGTTAAATTGTTATCTTTGGGGTGGCTGAAAGCTAAAAATGTTGTGTTTGTTTATGGTATGCAGAGATGGTGGTCAGACCCTTTTGCTTGTTTAGGCTTGGCTAACTAGTGTTATCTCTGGTTGTTGTAGTCTTTAAACTCTTGTAACTTTTAGTGGTTTCCTAGGCACACCTTGTGCTTGAGAACTAATGTTTGGTGTGTTATATAATTCCATTTTGATTTCTTAAAAAAAAAAGAATGTTGCTAAATAATTTTATTTTTGAAGAAAAAAATATGAAACGGTATAAGAGTTTTATTTTTGGAAAGGGGTATAAGAGTTAAATTATCGAATAATTGGTTTTACACGTACATAGAAATAATTCAATAATGTTGAAAATGAAAAGAAAAAAAAAACATAATTTCAAAACATAAGACCAATGAAGAAATATATTTCGTAGATCTTTTGGTGTATTTAAATTTTTCGATATAAAATGAATAATTTTCGTAGTGTTTGAGTTTTTAATGATAATTATATTCTTATGTAAATATTTATCGTAAATGATTTCACTCGAAAAATTAATGTACATGTTATTACGCTCATTAATCAATATTTCTAGATTTGTCCTTATATATGTGTGTTTGTGTGTTACCTTGTGCCAAAGGGTGTGGGGAGGACACCGAACTTGTTGTCTATAAAGATATATGTTATGATATAGGAATTATTTACAAAAGCGAGTATGACGATAATCATTATAATACCATGTTTAGAGGATGACCATGATTCAGTATGTTACAAAAATTTCAAATATGCTTGCGCATTGCCGAATTCTTGATCATGATGTTGGAAGACCATGCATAAAAATTGGCACTCCCTAAGTTTTACTCTTAACACTCTTGTTCTAGAATCAATTAATGCAAAAACTTCTAGCAGTAGCTGTAGTTATGTCTAAGAAGATAACACAGGCTGTTGTGATGCTTCTTCTGTCTGCAAACTTTCATAATAATTGACAAGAACTTTCCATCCACTTGGGCACATAAATCCATCTGGTGGATTCTCTCCACTTTTTGCATAAGACCTCATCTGAAAAAATAAATCACAAAAGAAAACAACTTGATGTTACATCTAGTAAAAAAGTTATATAATGAAATTCGATCTTAAGGGCCCTGACCAAGTGTCGGCCCGGTTTCTTGGTGCATGTTCAAGACATGTCTAACAGTTTTTTAGATTGGAATTATTTAAGAGGTGTCTGACATGTTTTCAAGGTGTGTCCAAGAAGTGACGGTGTCCGAAATGTGTATGACACGCCAACACGACACTTTGGAGAGGTGTGTTTGTGCTTCTTAGGTTATATCTCTAACAAGAAAATAAGTTACATAAACAGGAACCAGTGTCTTTTACATAATTTTGAATCAATCCTCATATAATTTTTAACATAAACGCATAAAAACTTTATATGTATTTTTATAGTTCCCAGCTCCAACATATTAATATATGATACAAGTTACTTTTGTTGAAATTATTTTTAAGATCTGTCATTGTAAACCTAACACAGACTATATATTTGTGATAATATTCATGACGAAGTTTAGATTTTTGGTTGATTGGTTCTGAAACATATTAGAGAACAATTGATAATATAATACCTTGGTTCCAGATATAAAGAGGAAATCTTTAGCACGGCTAGGGTCGAAAAATGCCATCTTGTTTACCTTAGTGTCATAAGCTGCCACCTGTAATATAAAATGGCACACAAGGTAAATCATTAAAATGAAACAAACATTAAGAGACATGATGTGTATATCATTAAGAAGTTTTTTTGAATGATAAAGTATTAACTTCAATGAAACTTTGTACAAAAGAAAAATGGGCATCATTATGAAGAATAGAGGTGTTTGCAGTTCAGTTTTGATCAATTCTAAGCCAGAAACACATCCTATCCAAAGACTATAACAGAATGTGATTCGGCTCAGATTTCTTTCTTCAAGAAATCGGATCAGTTTAAGTGCAGTTTGAATTGGATCTGTTTATACGGTTGACTAAAGAAAATATCATTGAAAGAACATATTTTAGAGAGGTGGAACCTAAATTCATGTGCAAAAGCAATAATACTTACCCTGAAAGGCAAAATGTTAAGCTTCTCGAGACCAGGAGTCATGCTAAGCACCTTTTTTCCATGATCAGGGTCATACAAGTCCCGTTTGTTGAAAATTGGCTTCAAATTTGTGGTTTGGAAAAACAGAGGAATCGTGTCGCGATTTGGCAATCGTGACACGATCGGAGATGCCATGAGCCAAGTTTGCTGGAAGCAAAATCGTGGCACGATCTTGGGAAATCGTGACACGATTCAGAAACTTGCTGGTTAAGTATCTCTGATAAGGACTGGTCAACCTGGGGACCGTTGCAGATCGTGACACGATCTAGGGAAATCGTGGCACGATTTCTTCAGGGCAGGACTAGTATTTAAAGTGTTCTTGTGCTTTTTTTGGAAAAAAACCTTAAGAGAGCTTAAGAGAGAAAACTTGGAGATCAAAGATGGGGATCCTTTGGGGTGTGTTCCTTTGATGAGAGTGTTTCTTAGGTTGGGAAAACAACATTGTAATCACCTTGGGATTATGGGTTCATAGTGTGAGGGTGGGAAAATACCAAAGGGTAGGTCTAGGGTTTGTTCATGTGTAAAGCTTGAAAAGCTAGATTCTTGTAACTCTTTTGTAACACATTCACATATTGGATTGGAGAGCTGCTCTCTCCCCCAGATTAGGCCACATTGGCTGAACTGGGTCAACAATCTTGCTCGGTGTTTGTTCTTTTCCTTTTATCGTTTATCTTGTATGCTTGTTAGCTCTTAGTGTGGTTTTGCTATACATTAGGCTTAGGCTGTTTTGTTGTTGTTAGCTTGGAGGCCATTTGCACTCATAGATTATCTCTATCACTTGCTCCACACATCATTGGTTTATTCTCATTGGTGTGAAGGTTCATTAGTTGAGCCGGATTTACAACACCGTTTCTCAGTTGGATGACCCATACCAGCGGGATCGCGACCAACAATATAGAAGTTGGCGCCGGCATTTATTCGTGCCTTCGCATGCCATTGAACTTCAGTTGGACCTGCATAATGCATAGGTGATGGAAATATAGAAACTATGGTCGTCTCAGGATCAAGAACTCCATCTTCTAGAACCTATGAACAAGAAAAAGTACTTTACAATTGGCGATAAGACCAATGTTTTAAAAAACGAATCGTACACCAAACAAGCAAGATCTCTAGGTCATGGTTCAAGTGCTTTATACCGGGTCGAAACCACAATCAAACTTCTCAAATAATCAGTAGACAGTTCTTGGTCACAATTCAACCGGTCGAACTATCTGGTTAGATGGACCCTATTATCATTACAGATCATCTGGTGCAGTTTACTCATTTGGCAGGTGTTGGTAAAGCAAAATGATCGTTCTTACAACTTATTTGACTTTTGTGTTCTTGGGTTTTGTGGAGTGAACGTAACAACCGTCTTTTCAATAATTTCGTTAATCTTGTCCATCAATTGTTAGAAAAGGTTAAATTGTTATCTTTGGGGTGGCTGAAAGCTAAAAAAGTTGTGTTTGTTTATGGTACGCAGAGATGGTGGTCAGACCCTTTTGCTTGTTTAAGCTTGGCTAACTAGTGTTATCTCTGGTTGTTGTAGTCTTTAAACTCTTGTAACTTTTAGTGGTTTCCTAGGCACACCTTGTGCTTGAGAACTACTGTTTGGTGTGTTATATAATTCCATTTTGATTTCTTAAAAAAAGAATGTTGCTAAATAATTTTATTTTTGAAGAAAAAAAATATGAAACGGTATAAGAGTTTTATTTTTAGAAAGGGGTATAAGAGTTAAATTATCGAATAATTGGTTGTACACGTACATAGAAATATATATTCAATAATGTTGAAATTGAAAAGAAAAAAGAACATAATTTCAAAACATAAGACCAATGAAGAAATATATTTCGTAGATCTTTTGATGTATTTAAATTTTTCGATATAAAATGAATAATTTTCGTAGTCTTTGAGTTTTTAATGATAATTATATTCTTATGTAAATATTTATCGTAAATGATTTCACTCGAAAAATTATAGTACATGCTATTACGCTCATTAATCAATATTTTTAGATCCATCCTTATATATGTGTGTCTGTGTGTTACCTTGTGCCAAAGGGTGTGGGGAGGACACTGAACTTGTTGTCTATAAAGATATATGTTATGATATAGGAATTATTTACAAAAGCGAGTATGACGATAATCATTATAATACCATGTTTAGAGAATGACCATTGTCATCCCTAATTGTACTTAAAATATTACATTTAATATATAATTAGAGTGTTTAAATTTGAGAAAAGGGAAAATGTACTATTTAATGAGGTTATTAGATAAGCTTATAAAACAATATGTATATATAATTTCAATTTAAAAACTTTCAAATTTTAATTAATAATTAAAATGTATATATAATTTCAATTTAAAAAATTACATTATGCTTCCTCTTCAAAAAAAATTACATTGTACTTACAAAATTACATACATCCTTTTAACGACATCGCGGTTGTCATTATATAAATATGTTAACTTCATCGAGTTTTTCCTCCATCTGACGTAGAGATGGCAATGAGGTTCCACACTATAGATACAAACACATGCACAAAATTGACACTATATATTTCTTTATTTGAGTAACCATTAATTAAATCAATTTAGCCTTAGTTATAATATATCCATTTATACGTCATCGTAAGCTTACCTCAGTTGGTAGGAACAATATATAATATATGTTAGGTTTGAGGTTTAAATCTCGACAAAAAAAAAAAAAAATCCATTATACACATTAACAATATTTTTGACACATTTACTAACAAAAAATATTTTTGACACATATACACTTGTCATGTCATCTTCAAATAAAAGTTAAGGAAAAATAATAATATTGATTCCATATTTATTTCACGATTTCATCTGTACGGTGAACCTACAACAAACTCATCTCTTTTTTACTCTTGGACTCTGGGGCTTAACATGAAGAGAAACCATCTATCTCAATTTTACATTTTTTCCTTTCAATGATCCAAAATAGTCTACCGAAATTGATATTGAAAAAAATTGAATCTAAAACTTTAAGAGAAACACACTCGAAAAGTTTAAATCAATACCAACAAACCAATCCAATGAATTTAATTTTACATCTCTTAATAGTTTCTCATAGGATAAATGTTTTAATAAACTAACCATTAGATTGAAATTTCTGATATAATAAACTATCTATATAAACTTTTAAGAAAAAACCAATATCATTGGATATGTCATTGTGTAATTGATTTAAGGTGGGCGTTCCGGTGTTTTGACTCTCTGATCATTATTCAGATCTGTTGAGATCTGTAGGTGTCAAGATTAAGGTTTGCCTCCTCTAAACAGTTGCCGCCTTAATATCCGTATCGATTTCATGATTGATTTTGGACTGTTTTAAAATCTTCATCATTTTATCTATCTGATGTTGGACTCATGGTCTCGATAGAGTCGTGCAGAGCTTGTTGCTGTTTTTACAGAGAGTTAATGGATCTTGAATTGTTTCTGTGTTGGTAGACGATTCATACGCCACCTTAAGAACACCACTCACTTTGTTTGATTGGATTGTGAGGCTCGAAACGGTCGTTTAGCTTGCTGACATTGCTGCAGGGAGTTGATGGTACATGAACCGCCTCCGTGTTGACCGAGGGTTCAATCACCACATCGAAACTCTTTAATTAGTTTTAGCATTAATTAGAGGTTGATACACTCTTGTGTGGTTTTACTGGTTAGGTTTATTTCCCTCAGTTTTCATGTATTTTTTCTTCTTTTTAATAAAATTTATGAGAATTTGACAAAGATTAGAATACGGTACCAACTTAGTTTGAAGCCTCTCCGTCTCATGTCATTTTGCTCTGGCCTTATAAAAAAACTAACATTTAAGCGTTTTTATTGGATTAAAACTAATATCTGAACGCTTTTATTGAAAGGAAAAAAAAACTATGTTTTATACCTCTCAATGAAGTCAAATGATTTTAGATTTTCTTTAAAATTGACAAAGATATAAAATTTCAATCTAACAAGGAATTTAGTAAAACATGTGTCTGATACAAAGTTATAAAAAGTATATAAAAAGAGAGGTTATTTTAAAGTACTTCATTATTGGATCATACATTTTCACTTCAGGTGCCGAGTATCGAACCTGCAACAACTAATTTTTAAATGACTAATGTTGCGGTATGATGATGGCGATATTTTTGTGTGAACTATATCTTATAAAGGGATTGAACTATGTCATGTGATCACAAACTTTAATAAAATATTTCTTTTTAAAGGAACATTTAAATAAAATATAAATTCATAATAAATGTATTTCATCATAAAAGATATTCACAATATAATACAGTACCAAAAAAATTATAAGAGAATACCAAAAGACTTCATGTCATCTTAATGAGTAAATTACCGTACTTCGATTCATATCTATACTGTGTATAAAAATAACTACCCCTTTCAATATTTTTGGGCTGGATATTTCTTTCTAAAAATGCCCGCAATTTTCAATACAAATAACACATGTAATAAATAGATAAGAATAAATTTAAATATTTAAAAAATGTAAGAAACACAATTATATATATATGTTTAATTTTTTTTCTTTATCATTTAAAAAGTGTAACAAACTAAATGAGTATATTTATAGTTATTTTTTTTATTATCCCAATTATACCCTTAAACAACTTTTTCTATAATAAAGATTGTTGTTGGTGTTATTGAAATAGATAATCATGTTTAATTTAGTTTGGTCTAACTAGAAACCACCAAACATTTATATTTTTAATTTTAATTAAAATCAAAATTTCATAAAAAAAAAAACATAGTTCATAATTTTCAAATTTTAGCGCAGAATCAAAATAGACTCTATATTTATTTGAAAAAAAATTGCATTAGCTTTATTTGATTTTAGAATTTTATTTAGTGGTATTTTATATATATTTTTTACTTTGTTCGTTAGGTTTTATCATTATTTACTTCAGTTTTAGTTGTTTTTAAAAGCAAAATTCAAAACTGTTGAATTTGGATGTGTTCTTATTGTTGCTTAGATTGGTGCGTATATACTTGCCACTTCATATTCAAATAAAAATATTAGAAAAAAATAGACTCTATATTTATTTGAAAAAAAATTGCATTAGCTTTATTTGATTTTAGAATTTTATTTAGTGGTATTTTATATATATTTTTTATTTTGTTTGTTAGGTTTTATCATTTTTTACTTCAGTTTTAGTTGTTTTTAAAAGCAAAATTCAAAACCGTTGAATTTGAATGTGTTCTTATTATTGCTTAGATATAAACATAATTCAGATTATATAATTCAAACAAGAGGATTTTCAAAAATAAATAGAGGTCGCGTGAGTAGAGAGGGAAAAAAATTGTTTTATTTTTTAGGGTTAATAGAGCTTTACCCCCTGTAATATAGAGCACTTTTGGTTTTCCCCCTGTAATTTTTTTTTTCTTCAGATTCCATCCTTGTAAAATAAAGATTCTTCAGGATTGCCCCCTATGCCCTGTGACTCAGCAGAATCTTTGATGTGTCACTGACGTGGCATTTTTTTTGGATGGCACATGTAATATACATTTTCCACCTCATTTATAATAAACAAATAAAAATTTAAAAAATCAATTTATTTTTTTCAAAAATTTTAAAAATCAAAAAGAGTCAGATTATTTCAAGAAAAAAATTTCAGATTTTTAAAAAAAAATTAAGTTCCAGAATATTTTTTTAAAATCAGAAAAAACATTCAGATTTTCTAAATTTAATTTTAAAAATAGAAAAAATTGATTTTATTTTATATTTCAAAATCTTTATTCCAGAATTTTTATAAATTCTTTTTCGAAATTAAATAATTAGAAAAAAATTCAAATATTTTTTACAAATTAAAAAAAATCAGATAATATTATTTTTTTCAAATTTTATAATTTTAGGTTAATTGGGATTTTTATATTCCTGAATTTTTACGAATTATTTTTTTGAAATAAAAAAATTCAATTTTTTTTTTCTGAAATTAGGAAGGATTTAAAAAAAAATCTGGAACTTCATTTTCAAAATAAAAATTTCAATTTTTTTAATTTTTGAAAATTTTTTTTGATTTTTCAAATTTTTGAAAAAAAAGAAGATATTTTTTCCTGATTTTTAAAATAATTTTAGCTTTTTAAAAAAAGATTTTTCGTTTTTTAATTAGAAATGACATGTAAATTCTTTTTTACACGTGACATTAAAAAAAAATTGAAAAATAAACAAAAAATGTCACGTCATTGCCACATCATAGATTCTGCTGAGTCACAGAGCTCAGGGGGCAATCCTGAAGAATCTTTATTTTACCGGAATATAAAAAAAAAATTACAAGGGGGAAAACCAAAAATGCCCTATATTAGAGGGGGTAAAGCTCTATTAACCCTATTTTTTATTTGGCTTAATACATGCTTTGGTCCCTTAACTTATTTTTGAATTTCATTTTGGTCCCTTAACTTTAAACCGTCTCAATTTGGTTCCATAATTTTGCCTCCGTTTACCTAAATGGCCCCTTCTGTTAGTTTTAAAACATTAAAAAAAAAAAGATTGTAATGTATGAATATTATATTTTGCTAAACACAAGAAAATGCCTGAAGAACCTTTGTTTCAAAATTTTAGCTAAATTTTTATTTTATTTTATTTTTATAAATGTTATCCATGGATATCTGTATAAACCCGCAGATACCTCAAAATCCGCGGATTACTGATATCCGCGCGGATATGGATAGGGTACGGATTTCATATTTATCTAACGGAGCGGACACGGATATCACACTATCCGCATCCATGGATATTCCTACACATAGGCACACCAATTCATATGATTGTTCTCACATGTACAAATCATATTGCCAGTCACAAAATACTACAAATTTAAACACCCATGGTAACTTAAACTAGAATATAGGATCAATTTACATTTTGCAAATTTTGAAGCTTAGCCATTACCAGGATTCTTTCTTCAAGTCAACATTACAGGAAAAAGGTTATCGAACTAGATATTAAGGAACCTATAACAAGAACATAAGCATCATCACCACATGAATAACAATGGTATGTCATCCCACGGTGCCCTTTGAATTCTGGAACGACATAACAATGAACGCAAAGACCAGCAATGCCAATGTCAATAGATAGCTCGTAACATGGCCGCATCTCATCGGCAACTTCCTCAAGGTACCTTTCGTGACACCCAATGCAATGATCACACCAAAAATCAAAACAGACGTGAACGATGTGATGCATGCGAGCACAAGGGTCACCATAAGGAAAGAAGGTGCTTCTTTACGCATGCTGAAAGCGAGATAAAATGCGATGCTCATAAACGTAGTTGCCACCTCCAAATCTGTAAATATCGTCCTTCTTTGAAGCTCCCAATCTTCCTTCGAAAGCTTCTCGTGGTTGTTAGTCAATAACTCATGATGCTTCACAGCACGCGAGTTTCCATCTTTGTTTGCGATTAGTGGAAAAATGTTCCATGCCTCCTCCTGCGGCAGTAAGTGACATCAGTTATGAGTTATACTAGATTCTAAAGTTCATTTTTCATCATACAGACAAGCATACTCTTTATATCAAGATGACAAGAAGCAACAGGCAAAATTCATTTAGATTCATTCATCATTTTTCATTATCTTTCGGAATAATTCTCAACTCGTACCATCCCACACAAAAGCTTGTACAACTTTATTCCAATCATGACAAAATAATAAAATAACATCTATAGAGTCAGGTTATAAAAGAGGAACCAAATCAACAGAAACTAAACTGAACTACAATACACTTTTATGTTGGTGACCACAAGGCTTTATAAAACGTAGTTTCTTATCCTATTAAATGTAGGTTTTGGACTCATTCTAAAGCAAATTATCATGAAAACAAAGTACATCGTCAAAACCAAAATTTAAGACAAGTTGAATGGGAATAGGATCAATAACCAAAAAGGTAGGAATCATAGTTGAGCAGGCATTGTTACAAATTCACAAACTAGCACACTCAAATCAAACAAAGTAAAGTGAGATTTTGAAGTGCATATATTGATAAACAACAAATGTTGGACGAATGAGTGATAAAGAAAGCTAGTGAAATTGATGAGAACTTACTAGTATCTGGAACAACATAACACTAAGGGGGGCCATAAACAAGGAAAGAATTTTCTTCAGTGAGTCCAATGTGCCCCTTCAGTTCTGGAACACCGTAACACTAAGGGCAACCATCGACGAGAAAAGACAGAGAATACCAAATTTACTTTAAAGTACCTCATTAATTTACTTTTAATTTGCTTGGTGTTTGCGCTCTAGGTGCCGAGGATCGAACCTACAACAACTAATTCTTACATGACCATTGTTGCGGTTCGACGGTGGCGATATTTTTGTGCAAATTGTAATTTATAAAGGAATCAAATAATGTCATACACAAGCCTTTATAATAAAATATTAATTCATAATAAATGCATTTTATAAATATATTCACAAGCCTTTATAATAAAATACATTATAGGCTTAAATATGCCTTTAGTCCCTGCACTTTCATCAGATTTTGGCATTGGTCCCTACACTTTTTTTTTGTTTGGAATTGGTCCCTGCACTTTGTAAAAATATTGGTATTGATCCCTTTGTTAACCTTCTGTTAAAAAAAAACACAAAACTATTGGTATTGGTCCCTGCACTTTGTAAAAATATTGGCATTGGTCCCTGCACTTTGTAAAAATATTTATATTGGTGCCACGTGGCGTGAAATGATTGGGCCACGTGGCACTCCGTTAGTTTTGTGTTTTTTTTTAACAGAAAGTTAGCAGAGGGACTAATACCAATATTTTTACAAAGTGCAGGGACCAATGCCAAACAAAAAAAAGTACAGGGACCAATGCCAAAATTTGATGAAAGTGCAGGGACCAATGACACATTTAAACCTACATTATACTATTGTATCAAAGAATTCATGCAATATTCACCAAAAAAAGTTATACAAGAATACAAAAAAAAAAAACTTCATCTTGTCTTAATGAAATAAAGTAAAAAACAAATTTTTTTACTAAGAGAAGCTTAAATTACTCTTTCCTTTGATCTTATGTTTAAATATACGATGTGCTCGTGATTTTCGGATATCAAGCCATTAATTGATTTGAATCGTCAATCTTTGAACTCTCAATTTTTATTCGTGGGAAGGGAAAAAATGAGTAAAAACCCTTGTCGAGACTTTGGATTCGGGGGTTGGTTACGCGAAGGGAAGGTGCTAGCACCCTAAGCGTCTACGGTATTCCGTAGGAACCTCTTACCTAATTTATCTTGTGCTAAATTCATTGCTTATTTGAAAAATTTTACCTAAAAATCTAAGTGAAAGAATGAGGGGAGAAGAAGTATGTTTTTGGTTATTTTTATTTGATTTGGAAGGATAAAAATCCTATGCCTACATACCCTTAAAGAAAAGGGATCAAAACCAATGTAGTTCACCTAAAAAGTTTCTTTTTGGTGGGTTAGTTGATTTTAAATTTTAGAAAATGGTTTTAAGAAGGGAAAAGAAGCCTCAAGGCATGAGATAAAATAAAGGTGAGGTTGGTCAAATTTTAATTACAAGAAAATCAAGTCTATTATGAATATTAATTCAATTAAGCATTTGATTAAGAAAATAAAAGGAAAAAAGCACTTGGGTTACAAGCCAAGGTTTATTAAGAAAATATTTTTGGAGTTTTGCATATTTGATCTTTTGGTAAAATGATTTTTCTCTAAACTAAACAGTATACTAGCGTAACGGCGTAAAACAATAGAAATAAGCGTAAAGCGATAAATAAAGTGGGGTAGTGTCGGTGCATGTGTCGGTGCTTGTGTTACCTACATTATTACATCAATTCCTAGATACATTCTATGGTCTCAAGAGAAATATAATAACAAGAAATAAATAAAAAAAATGCGCAAAATAAATTACATCAATTTCCTAATTATACACACTAAAAAAATTAATGCCAATAAAATGACAAGAAATTAAAATATGCATGAGATGACTCTAAATAAAAAATGGCAATCATAATATAAAAACAGTAAATAAAAATTAAAACAAACACAATATTTTTGTAAGTTTTTTAGATAATTTTTTAGCAAAGAGGTGCAGAAAGTAAAAACAGAGGTGTAATCAATAAAACTGTAGTGAAATTAAAAAGCAATTGGGCTTAAGCAAAAACGGGTCGTGGGCGGGTCGGTTAGACCCGCCCGGTTTGGATTGATATATATAGGGTGTAAGACCCATTTTCTTTCATTTCCACAAAAATTTCTCTCTCTTCTTTCTTCTTCTCACGTGAATCTCTCTCCCCTCTCTCTAAAAACACACACAAAAACAGCGCCCCCAACCACCTTCTTCTCCGGCGAGATAGTGTTTTCCGGCACGGTGGCCGGTGGTGGCACCACCGCGCCGGAGTTCAACCTTACTCCGATTTCAATTTTTTTTACGTATTCTAAAATCCTTTTTTCTCTACTTCTCAAATATCAACTCAAATATTTCAAAGCACAAACACAAAAAGCTAGATCTAGAAAACAAGTTTCGAATTTTTTAGAACATGATGCACCAAAACCGAAAAGGAACCATTACCTCTTTCTATTCTCCTCGGTTTCCGATCTGCTACCGCTTCTTCTTCATGCTTGGTGCGATTCGCGTCGGGTTGTTACGTGAGGAAGTGTTCTTCACGACTCATCTTCTTCTCCTTCTTTCCCGATTTGAGCTTGATACTTGTTTGCGATTTGAGCTTGATACTTGTTTGTGCGGTGAGATTAGGTTTGGATTTGAGTGTTTTGTGTTTGATTTAGCTTGCTGGAAAAAATTGGTTCATCGTGTGTTCATGTTGTTCTTGAGATTATGTGAATGTTCATGAGTTTTTTGTGATTTTGATTCTAAAATTGGGAAAGGGAAAGGAAATTAGGGTTTGTTGTGTGAAAGCTGCGGCTGCCAATGATTGACTTCTCTGTGAAAGTTTTGTACGGCCTCCTCTCTCCTGTTTTTGCAGGTTTGATTTTATAGCATTAGGGTTGAAGAGAAAAAGGAAACAAGTTGCAGAAACAGCAACCATGTACTGGATTTGGAAACAAAAATTTGACCCTCGGAATCTGCCTCTTGGACCCTTGCTGGGATTTTTTGGACTCATTGACATTATAACATAAAAACAGAAAATAAACTAAAAAAGAGTAACTAATTTTAAAATCAAAACTAAAATTAAAACTAATAAAAGATGGAAATTAAATACTAAAATAAAAAGAAAACAAAGAGGGAAGAGGGCCCGACTCGGAATCAAAAAATGAGGTACTTCAAAGTAACCTCTTTGCCAAAATTTTGTCTGAAACGACGAAAATTTCCGACTTTAAAAATACGAATAAAATGGGTAAGAATAGAGAAAAGTGGTCAAAATTTGGGGTATGACAGATGCCCCTATTTAAGTTTCTCCGTCACGGAGATTTAAAAAAAAAAGAAATTTTTAAAATCAACGGGTCGAAGAGACTTAAATACTAAGTACACCAATTTTTGACCAGTTGAAATACTAAGAATGCAATGCTTATGAATATACTCGTATGAATGTCTGCGATGCAAGTATGAATGCAAGGACGACAAAAATACATTGACTAGGGAAAAAACTGATAGATATCACTGGGGAGGAAATATTATTTTATTACCGTTACTGTGGTAAAGACGAACATACGAACATGAATATTGTCACTTACCTTTACTAAGGTAAAGACCAACATACGAAAGGAAATACTGTCAATTACCTCAACTCGGGTAACGACCAACAAAAAGGGAGATACAGTCAGTTACCTCAACACGGATAACGACCAACATACAAAAAGGAAATACCGTCAGTTACCTCAACTCGGATAACGACCAACTTACGAAAAGGAAATACCGTCAGTTACCTCAACTCGGATAACGACCAACATAAGAAAAGGAAATACCGTCAGTTACCTCAACTCGGATAACGACCAACTTACGAAAAGGAAATACCGTTAGTTACCTCAACTCGGATAACGACCAACTTACGAAAAGGAAATACCGTCAGTTACCTCAACTCGGATAACGACCAACATAAGAAAAGGAAATACCGTCAGTTACCTCAACTCGGATAACGACCAGCATAAGAAAAGGAAATACCGCTAGTTACCTCAACTCGGATAACGACCAACATTCAAAAAGGAAATACCGTCAGTTACCTCGACTCGGATAACGACCAACATAAGAAAAGGAAATACCGTCAGTTACCTCAACTCGGATAACGACCAACATACAAAAAGGAAATACCGTCAGTTACCTCGACTCGGATAACGACCAATATACGGAAAGGAAATACCGTCAATTACCTTTACTAGGTAACGACCAACATACGAAAAGAAAATACTGTCAATTACCTTTACTGGGGTAACGACCAACAATATGAAAGTCACCTGTTACCGGTACGAGGATAGCTTACAAAAGTTACTTGGGAGCTAAACTGAATTGACACAAAGATTGCTCGGTGGGACCTGCCACTTGAAATAAACTTTAACTGGTGACAAACTTGAATCAAACACATTGGGATGAAAGTCACCTGTTACCGGTACGAAGATAGCTTACAAAAGTTACTTGGGAGCTAAACTGAATTGACACAAAGATTGCTCGGTGGGACCTGCCACTTGAAATAAACTTTAACTGGTGACAAACTTGAATCAAACACATTGGGATGAAAGTCACCTGTTACCGGTACGAGGATAGCTTACAAAAGTTACTGGGGAGCTAAACTGAATTGACACAAAGATTGCTCGGTGGGACCTGCCACTTGAAATAAACTTTAACTGGTGACAAACTTGAATCAAACACATTGGGATGATACTTTTTACAGGATACACTGAAATAAGACACTTGGTAATAATGCAACCATGCATGAATGATATTTGTATGCATGCTATCTATGCATGAATGAATGAACATGTACGAGACAAATATGACAGTACAACGGAAGACTGTTGAGACAAGATTTGGACAGGTCCTAAAAGGAAATAGCCCGACATTGCAGCACAAACACTCGAGAATCTTCCACGGGGATACCAATACAGGAGGTGAGTCAAACACTGACGGGGTATAGCCCTCCAAACAAAACGTTAGTGGGGTAAAGCTCAAAATCAAACCCCTGAAAGGATAACAAACCAATAATCAAACTAATGATGAGGGCACAACCCAATAATCAAACCAATGATAGGGATACAACCCAATAATCAAACTGCTCATGGGGATACGACCCAACAGTCACCCAACTGATGGGGTAAAATCCATATTCAAATTACTGATGGGATACGACCCATATCCAAACCAACTTACGGGGTAAAAACCCATATTCAAACCAACCGGTGGGGTAAGGCCCTAAGAAACAAACACTAGAGGGGTAACAACTCCACAATCAAAACCAACGGCACGGTCACACCTTATAACCATACCACTGAAGAGGTAACAAAACGTTAATCCAACCACTGAACGGGTAACTGCCCATTAATCATACCGCTAAAGGGGTAACGGCCCATCAATCATACCGTCGAAGAGGTAACAAAGGTAACAAACCATTTACTCAACCATTGAAGGGGTAACTGCCCACTAATCAAACCACTGATGGGGATACGACCCACTAATCATACCGCTAAAGAGGTAATAAACCATTTACTCAACCACTGAAGGGGTAACAAACCACTAATCAAAGCATTGATGGGGATACAACCCGATATAATGTCTCAGTTGATGGTTAAGCAATCATTCCTTGGGGATAAAGCCCACCGATCAGAAACCTGGCAGAAGTTGCCATCAATCAAAGCACAGGCAGAAGTCGCCATTTAAACAAACTATTGGCATGAGTTGCCCTCAATCAAAGCATATGCAAAAGTCGCCATTTTTCGGGATGAAACCCATCAATCAAACATTTTGGCAGATGTTACCCTTAATCAAAGCATAGGCAGAAGTCGCCATTTCTTGGGATGAAACCCATCAATCAACCATTCTGGCATAAGTCGCCATCTATTCAAACCACCGGCAGAAATCACCATCAATCAAAGCACAGGCAGAAGTCGCCATTTCTCGGGATGAAACCCATCAATCAATCATTATGGTAGAAGTCGCCATTTAAACAAACCACTTGGCAGGTGTTGTCATTTGTAAATCAGTACAAAGTGATTCTTCCAATCGACCCACTTGAGCTATGATGCCTCTGTCTTTTTCATTCATTTTTGTATATTTTTTTTTTGAATCCCTAACTTTTGCCTGGACCGCCCCTTCGGGTTTTCAGTCCACCAGGACGCTCAGTTTTGGCTTAAGCCGCCCTTTCGGGTTTTCGACTTAGCGAGTTTTTTGTTTTTTTTTTTTGTATATATATTTTTTGACAGAGGTCATCTCACAGCTTTTGATCATGCTTACCTTGCAAAGTTTAACTGTACTTGAGACAGATGTTGATGTATGTTTCACCTACTCATAAGTTCAAAGAAGATGTACCTGTTGTTTATGCTTTTCAGAAGACATGAAATTTTTTTGCTTTAGGTATTAACATCAAAAATAGAAGAAAAATATGCAAACAGAATAAATGAGAATTTCAAATAAATGGGCATAGGCTCAAATTAATGTAAATGGAGTGGTGGTCTGCCAAAGGCGTGGCTCCACGAATTTTAAAAAGTTTGGAAAATGGTAATTATATGGAAAAGGTACATTGAACACAATAACTATTGTTTTCTCTACCGACTTTGAATTCCACTGGTCTGAGTCTTTGATTTGCAGACGCTTCAGATCGGAAGCCCTTTAACAGCTAAGATACCCCAGATGAATCATATATGATTTGGTGCAATTACCTTGCAATGAGCCGGAGGTCTTTTGACAACTGAAATGCCCCAAGTAAGTCATGTCCGACCAGATGCAGTTACTTTGTCATGATCCTTAACTTTTGCATAGATTGCCCTTGCGGGTTACAACCTATCAGGATAATCATTTTTTTTTTATAAATGTCTCTAACTTTTGCATGGACCGCCCTTTCGGGTTTTCAGTCCATCGAGATGCTCTTTTTTGCCTAAGCCGCTTTTTCAGGTTTGCGACTTATCGAGCTTTTTCATTTTAACAAAGTATTTCTTGACTGCATCGGTATTTACAAGACATACAAGTTTACCACCATTCTTTGTAATTTGGCATCCATTTGCCCCTAGAATTGGGTAACATATTTTTAAGCACAAAGCCACTTTCTTGACATTCACGGGGACGAGCCTTCTTTGCCGAATACTTGCTTTATCCTCTTGATATAACTATTCAGGGCCTGCGGCAATAACACTTTTAAGTTCAATCAAGCTTAGCTTTCATTGGAACTTCCGTTGATAGGACTTTGACCTCCATGTGGGGCACTGCTTTTATATTATATACTGAGGGATGGCGGGGGGGCTGCCCCTGTTGAAATGTGCATGAAGTACAATATCCCTACAAGGCAGATGGTAGCATCTCGTGCCAATCTTTGTACATGAAAGTCCTCTTCTAGACATTCTTTCTTGATATTTGCAGCTTCGACGGACAAGATGCCCCAGTAGGCGAGAAATCTCAGTGGAAGTTTCTTCATCATCCTCTTCTTCAGCCTCGGATACAAGGAACTCAAGGTCGAGAGAGAGTACAAGGTTAAAGTGTTCAACGGGTTTATTAATGCATGATTTGATTATTGATATAAATATTATGATTATGCAGATATGTGAAAATAATTAAAGGGAAAGGTTTTTTGGTTTTTGTATTACCATTTTTCCAGAAAAAGCACAAAATAAAAACAAGGTCGAGATCAAGGCGACCTTTCATTAATGATGAAAATACATAAAGCAAAAAGCCCTAAACAAATTCACTCTCGCCTCGGGTGGGACGAAAGGATTTTTTTTTTTGGAAAACATAAAGCAACAAACAAACATATTAATTGAACAAATGAGTAGTAGAAATAAACATCAGCAAAGACCCAATTGTAGCTAAATATTCCATGTATCAACATTAGGCTTCAAGATCCGATGGCGGATTAACTTGCATGTTTGCGTTCAATCTTAGAAGCGTAAGACCTTATCTTGGATCAACTTCTGACTTCATTCCTAAAAGCGAAACAGCGCTCAATATCATGACCAGGTGCCCCTTGATGGAAGACACAAGAGAGGTCGGGCCTATACCCAGCTGGCAATTTCTTAGGCATACAAGGAGGTGGTCTGGTCTGGACAAGCTTCCTCCTAAGCAAATCGGGAAACAACACTGCATATTTCATGGGGATCGGATCAAACTGTGGTTGTCCCGAAGCTTGTTGTCGAGGCTGTTGTTGATATTGCTGAAATTGGGATTGATAGCCCGGATCTTGAACAACATTGGTGATGGGCCTAAGGGTGGCAACAGAGTGAGAAGACATATGTTGTTGTTGAAATAACACTTTTATATCAAGGTCATCGAAGGACCAGACATTATTTTCAATCAACTTCTGAACTTCTTCCTTCAAAGGATAGCACTTCTCAGTGTCATGACCTGGCGCCCCTTGATGGAATACACAGTTGAGATCATGGCGATACCAAGGTGGCAGCGGATTCTGCACCCGAGGAGGTGGCAGGGTTTGAACTAGGTTCTTCTTAAGCAAAATGGGAAGCAAATCCGCATATTTCACCAGAATTGGGTCACACTGAGATGCTTTTCGGACCTGATTAAGCGGTTGAGAACCCTGTTGTCGAGGCCGTTTCATGCATGTTGGCTGACATAGTAGCTGAGGCCTTTGTTGAACAAGCGGTGGATCCTTTGTAGCCATCAATGAAGATACTAGGCTAGTTAACTTCTCTACCTCAGCCCGAAGTGTTGTTACCTCTCCACGAAGCTCGTGGACCTCTTGCTCAAGTCGATCCATTTTTCCTGTTTGCACGAGTGTCTGCATATGCGAGCCGAACTTGGATGAAGACATTGAACGATTTTACTGATGGATTGACCTTTTGCTGGTAGAAACAAAATATGAGATACAGACTAGAAACTATGAATGCAAAGATGATGCATGATATATTTATGCAAAAATGTACAATTTTTTGAAGGACTTATCAAAGTTAATTTTTAAACATGGTAGAGAAACATGGTTTCATTTGAAAATTGTGAAGATATTGCAAAAGGTTCTTTTTCAACAGGTAAGATCGAAACCAAGGAAAAAGTTCTTAAGATTTTTTTGAAGTTGTATCTCTTGGTGTTCATTCTTACAAAGTACATACCCATGATGTTTGCAAAAAACTTGTCCAAGTCCTTCAATTTTTGATGGAAAAAGTTGTTTATGAATGAATGCAAGTATGCATGATTATGCTAAAAGACATAGAAAATATGGTGTGAGGTTAAGTCCACAATGTTGGAGCTTAAGGATAACAACGCAATTTGGTAAGGACTATGGTTTCAAATTGTACCTGTATCACGGGTTCTACCAAGTTCTCAAAGTCCTCGACCACCTCCGACTATTTATCGGGTGACGGGAGTACTCCCATTCCAATTATATTCGTCGGAAAGTCTCGTTTGAGTGTAGTATCGTGTATCAACCAATTCAAGAGTACTCTCGATTAGCCACCGCACTACGTCCTAAAAGGCCAAGATGGGTTAAAGGTGACTAAAGGTCCTCAACTTCAAAGGTCACTTGAAAATAGCATGCCAAACACGAGTACTCATGTTGACAACATATACTTCCAAGATCCCTCCGTTGAGTGGGGTTATCACATGTGCCAATACCGAAGAGTACTCTTGGCATGGAACTATGATTATACCACCGTCCTATCTTAAGTTCACTCAAGCCCGGGTGTAGGACTTATCTCACCACTCACGTAACAAGGTATGTAAGCAAATATTTACAAAACATAAACAAATAGTACATCACAACATAAATAAAGTAAGGTGGGTTTAACCCGCGTAGAATCTAAGTCCCCAGTGAAGTCGCCATTTCTGTGCTCGTGATTTTCGGATATCAAGCCATTAATTGATTTGAATCGTCAATCTTTGAACTCTCAATTTTTATTCGTGGGAAGGGAAAAAATGAGTAAAAACCCTTGTCGAGACTTTGGATTCGGGGGTTGGTTACGCGAAGGGAAGGTGCTAGCACCCTAAGCGTCTACGGTATTCCGTAGGAACCTCTTACCTAATTTATCTTGTGCTAAATTCATTGCTTATTTGAAAAATTTTACCTAAAAATCTAAGTGAAAGAATGAGGGGAGAAGAAGTATGTTTTTGGTTATTTTTATTTGATTTGGAAGGATAAAAATCCTATGCCTACATACCCTTAAAGAAAAGGGATCAAAACCAATGTAGTTCACCTAAAAAGTTTCTTTTTGGTGGGTTAGTTGATTTTAAATTTTAGAAAATGGTTTTAAGAAGGGAAAAGAAGCCTCAAGGCATGAGATAAAATAAAGGTGAGGTTGGTCAAATTTTAATTACAAGAAAATCAAGTCTATTATGAATATTAATTCAATTAAGCATTTGATTAAGAAAATAAAAGGAAAAAAGCACTTGGGTTACAAGCCAAGGTTTATTAAGAAAATATTTTTGGAGTTTTGCATATTTGATCTTTTGGTAAAATGATTTTTCTCTAAACTAAACAGTATACTAGCGTAACGGCGTAAAACAATAGAAATAAGCGTAAAGCGATAAATAAAGTGGGGTAGTGTCGGTGCATGTGTCGGTGCTTGTGTTACCTACATTATTACATCAATTCCTAGATACATTCTATGGTCTCAAGAGAAATATAATAACAAGAAATAAATAAAAAAAATGCGCAAAATAAATTACATCAATTTCCTAATTATACACACTAAAAAAATTAATGCCAATAAAATGACAAGAAATTAAAATATGCATGAGATGACTCTAAATAAAAAATGGCAATCATAATATAAAAACAGTAAATAAAAATTAAAACAAACACAATATTTTTGTAAGTTTTTTAGATAATTTTTTAGCAAAGAGGTGCAGAAAGTAAAAACAGAGGTGTAATCAATAAAACTGTAGTGAAATTAAAAAGCAATTGGGCTTAAGCAAAAACGGGTCGTGGGCGGGTCGGTTAGACCCGCCCGGTTTGGATTGATATATATAGGGTGTAAGACCCATTTTCTTTCATTTCCACAAAAATTTCTCTCTCTTCTTTCTTCTTCTCACGTGAATCTCTCTCCCCTCTCTCTAAAAACACACACAAAAACAGCGCCCCCAACCACCTTCTTCTCCGGCGAGATAGTGTTTTCCGGCACGGTGGCCGGTGGTGGCACCACCGCGCCGGAGTTCAACCTTACTCCGATTTCAATTTTTTTTACGTATTCTAAAATCCTTTTTTCTCTACTTCTCAAATATCAACTCAAATATTTCAAAGCACAAACACAAAAAGCTAGATCTAGAAAACAAGTTTCGAATTTTTTAGAACATGATGCACCAAAACCGAAAAGGAACCATGTTATCATGGTTTTTGGGGTGCCAAGCCATTAATTGGACTTGAACCTTTTGACCGTTGATATTCTCTATTTTTTCTTGGGAAGGGCAAAATTGAGAAAAACCCTTAGACTCTAAGTTCGGGGGTCGTTTTCGCTACGGGAAGGTGTTAGGCACCCGGAGCGATTATGGTATTCCATAAGAACCGTTCTCCTAAGTTTATTTCTACGCTTTATTTTTATTGCCTACTTATTGAAAAAAAAGAAGTTTTATTTGAGTGAAGAATGGGGGTGAGAAGAAGTAGAATTTTGATTTTATTTCGGCTTGGAGGGGTTAAAGTCCCTTGCCTACGTACCGTTTTACGGGATCAAAACCGGCGTAGTTCTTGCTAAAAAGACTATTTTTGTTTTAATTGTTTGATTTTAAGTTTTGAAAAAAAAGGTTTTGAAGAAGGAGATTGGGAGGCTTCATGAGCATTAGATTTAGCAAAAAAAGTGAGGTTTGATTAGTGATTAGAAAGAAAGTCTAAATGATTAAGATGAATTGAATTTTTCTTAAGAAAAAAGAAAGGAAAAAATGAAGTGTTGACTTCATACTTATTATGAAAATTTTTGAAGTGAAGTTCAATTGTTTTTTTTTTAAAAAAGATGGATTTTCCCTAAGTGTTCAAACCTAAGCGCTTATCTAACCATACAATCCTATGCATACATCTAAGGTGAGTGTGTGCGTGTCGGTGCGTCATAGTGTCCATAGTCCATATTACAAAAATTGCCTAAATACATTCTATGGCCCCTTTGCCAAGCTACAAACCAATGATAACAAATTACATTACCAAATGAATTAAAACTTGCAAAAAAAATAAATGCTAAGCTAAAGAAAGTGGAGAGAGTGGTGGAATGCTATGAAATGTATGGCACATGAGATGAAATGGTTAGTAATCATAAAGCACACAATAGTAGGAAGTAATCAAAAGGAAATGCATAAGAATGGCAAAGAAAAGGTAATAAAGTGGCAATAAACCTAAAAACTTTGATGTGATACCTAAAGGTGCTTGTAACCCATAATCATCACATCATGGCAATTTTGCAAGAAATTTTGTTTCAAGCCATGACATGAAATTAATGGAAACATATGCAAGCAAGGTATCACACCAAATTCATAGAGAAATTTGACACTTTATTCTCTAAAACAAACACTTGTTGCTTGTAAAACAAGAAATCCATAAAATCATATTCAAAACAGCAAAAAGAAGCACATGTCCAGAGGCATATTCATCATAAGATATGGTATCATTTATTCATAACACACATCAAAGTATCAAGAACAAAAACATAGCAAAAAGTATACCCAAAAGTGTAAAAACACATGGAAATTTGTTCATGCCATTTTAATATTTTTTTACATGCAAGAAAACACCATAAAAATGCCAAAAATATACCAAGAAACAACTAAGAATTTTTTTAGGAATTTTCATAAAAAATGTAGGCAAGTAACAGGTTCAGATAGCAAGAAAGGCAGTGCAACTAGCAAGAAAATAACAAAAAAACATAAAAAGGACTAAGCCCAAACCAAAGCCCAAACCTAAAAGATCCGGATGCACAGGGAGCGTTGGATTGATCCAGGGAAGGAAACCCTAGATCCAACGCTCAGGATTGAAGGGATTGGACCGGTCTTGAACCGGTCCGGTTCAGTTGTCTATAAAAGGGAACTAGCACCGGTTTAAATCATTTTTGCAAATCCTTCCTCTCTCTAAATCTTCTCTCTTCTCTCATCTCTCTCTAAACCCTCACCGCCGGTGAGGATGAAGCCACGGCGGAGACCTTGAAGGTCCGCCGGAAGCTTCATCTTCTCCGGCGCGCCTAAGCACCTCCGGTGACCTAAATTTCCAGAACTTCAAAACTTCTACATCAAACGATTCGTCTTCTTATTCTAAGTATGACTTTGGCACTGGTTTTTACAAACGAATCTTGAAACGACGTAGATCGGGAAAAAACTTCGTACGGTTTTGAAACTAATTTTGATCTTTTTTGAAAGAAAACGTTTAGATCTTTACGGATCTACATCGTTTCGTCGTTTATTGCCTCTCTAGTGCTTGTTTTCGCTTTCAACACTTAGATCCTTATGGATCTAGGTTTTGTGTTTACGGTTACGGCTTCGCTTTTGAATTCTGGAAATCTTAGATCTGTGTTGCTTGCATGTTTTTACAGGTTCAACTGTGATATTATATATTTTTTTTTAAAAAGATTCTGAGTTTTACCTGAAATTTTTGATTGGAGATTTTGTGAGATTCTTCAGAAAACTTGATTCTGTTCTTGCTGATTTTTGATGCTTCTGCTTGTTCTTTGGACCGAAAATAAATCGGTGATTCACCGGTTCTGTTTCTTCATCTTCTTCGCCGGTTTAGAACCTTGTTTCTTTCCCTCTTCTTCTCGCTGAACCTTCTTCGTGATCGGTACTGGAATTTGCTGCTTCTGCAGTGAATCCGTGCCTTGAATTGCGAAGGAGATGATTCAATGATGATGATTCCTAAGGAATCTCTGAGAATCAATGGAAAATCCAACGAATTTTGATGATTCTTGCTTTCTGGAAAACGGTTAGGGTTTTGTGTTCTTGGTGTTCTTGATGAATCTGAGAAATTTTTCTGTTTTGATTCAGTTGCTGAGAAAAAGAAAATTGTATTTGTGTTTATGAGTTGGCGTGTGATTAATGGCTTTGAGTGGCACTGTGCACCTTTTATAGCATGACATGTGTGCCTCTGAACAAATGAGAAAGTGACACCTGGACCTGAAAGAAAAAAAAAGAATGACACGGCCTTGGACTTAAAATGGAATTTGGACCTTCTTGCAAAAAACAAAACTTAAGGACTAAACTGCAATTGACCAAAAAAGGACTAAAATGAAAATTGGAAAAGAAACTGGACTGAAATGTAATTTTGGGACCTCAATTGAGGGACCAAAATGTAATAAAAAATAAAATTGAATAAAAACGTAATTTGACCAAACGTAAAGCGAAACAAAAATAAAATTGACAAAACGGACTAAAACGAACCAATGGCCTAAATGAGGTACTTCAAAGTAACCTCCCCATGCCAAAATTTCATGTGAAATGACCAAAATGCCCCTAGGGCTAAAAACGACCTAAACAGATTCAAATTGACCTGACACTGACTCAGACGCAAACTTAAAATGAATTTAGACAGGGTTTACTGATGAAATGTCAAAAATGAATTTGAAAAGACTCAGAGATAGTCACAAGGATGAAAATGGGTCCCACTGCAGGAAATGACCAAAATACCCTTCTGTATGACTTTTTGCAAATTTTGAAATAAACTGTAGAAAAAGCAATGTAATGATTCAGAGACACTTTTGAATGACTTACAAGACAAGTAAAGACATTTTGAAAGGTCTTATGCAAGAAAAACATAGGTAAAATTGTGATTGAAAATACTGCGAGGCAGAGACAATTTGAACTGTGCAGTTGAAATTTGATAATTGACAAAGTTTGAAATGAAATTGGGCCCAGTATTTTTAGGTCCAAAAACAGGGTATAACAGCTGCCCCTATTTAAGTTTCTTTGTCTGGAGAGTCAAGAGACGGAGTCTTTGGCTTGACAGGACGAAGATACTTAAATATTAGCATTTGCACTGTGTTTGGACGTAAAAATACGCCTACCCATTTTCAAATAATATGCATGCCATGCATCATTTGGATTATGAATGCAAGACCTCACGGGGATTGGAATTAACAAAATATGTCGTATCCATTGCGGGATTGGTAGACATTGACAAAGATAGTGAATAGCAGAGTAACGGGAAACTAGAAACAAGTTGGACAGGTACAAGCTGTTCTTGGATTCAAACTAGCCACTTGACCGGGGATGAAACAAACAGACAACTGCGAGTTGTTCTTATGGATTCGAACTGGTCACTTCACAGGGGATAGAGGTTACTGGACAAACATGAGTTGTTCTTATGGATTCGAACTGGTAACTCACTTGGGGATATTGGAAAGTGCGAGTTGTTCTTATGGATTCGAACTAGTGACCCGACTGGAAAAAGAGAAAATTGACAAGTACGAGTTGTTCTTATGGATTCGAACTGGTCACTCGACCGAAAGCAAAGGCAAATAAACAGGTGTGAGCTTGTTCTTGGATGCGAACTGGTTACTCCACCGGACAGAAACAGATAGACAGGTACAAGCTGCTCTTGGATTGAGCTAGCCACTTGACCAAACGGAAACATATTCACTGGGGATTGGTTTTGTTCTGACAAAATATAGATTGAGATTGACTTAACGTCGATTCGAATTGAAAGGTAGAAATTGACTGATATTATTGGCTCACAAGGTTTTGACAGAGAACCTGACATGAGTATTGAATTGAGACTGATGTTGACATTGGAAATGTGATATGCATGGATGATATAACAGTTTCATTAAATGCATGGGTACGTAATATGCATGATTATGCATGTATGAATGCTTGTAATGCATGACTGTTGGCAGTTTGTAGGCACGACTTCACGGGGAAGACAAGGCATTAGAGTATTGGGCACGTAGTGGCTCGTGCTATATTACACATTCTTGGAAATCCTCTTTGGAGATGACGTCGTTGGGAGACGTATCGGAACCATGGCTGAGGGCAGGTAGCTATGCAACTTGCTGGGGATAGAATCTTGAGAGACTTTACTGGGGAAAACGCCGTTGTGCTGGGCATGTTGTGGACATCGCATCTGTGGTCAATGCTTTTTGCATGTTATTTTTTCAATTTTCAATCATCATCATTTTTTTGCATCCCATTCTTGCCTGGATCGCCCTTTCGGGTTTTCGATCCACCGGGGAAATAAATTCTTTTCAATGCCCCATTTTTGCCTGAACTGCCCTTTCAGGTTGTCAATCCAGCGGGGTGCTCATTTTTGCCTAAGCCGCCCTTTCGGGTTTTCAACTTAGCGAGCCTATCCAATTTCATGCATTTTTTGTTCTGTTTTTTCATTCTTGCCATTGACCACAGACTACCCTGGAGGAGAACCTGCTTGTAACATATATTGAAATAGACACCAACACACACTCGCTCATGCATGTTCATTTGAATGTACCCTGTTGCTCAGGTTTGCTTTTCAAAATAGACAAAAGGTTTTCAATTTTCAAAAATGTTTGTTTCAAGCATTGTCATTATCAAAATAGAAAGAAAATGTTTTGTATACAGCTTTGAAAGTAGAAGAAAAATAGAGTTTCAAACAAAAGCACAAGCTCAAATTGATGTATAAGAGTGGTGGTCAGCCGAAGGCGTGACTCCACGGATTTACAAAGCTTGGAAAATGGTAATTTTATTGGTTGGTGGTACATTGAACACAGTAATCATGACATTTCCCAGAAACTTTGAATTCGCAAGCATAAGAGCTTTTGATGAAGATAGGCGGTCATTAACAGCTGCAGATGCCCCAAGGGGGACGGTGGTTGGCCAGATATAGTTACTTGCCTTTTGTTTCAATCTCATTTTTGCATGAACCGCCCTTCCGGGTTTTCGGCTCATCGAGACGCTCATTCTTGCCTGAGTTGTATACAATCTCAGCGAGCTTTTCATATTTGTATTTTTTTGTCCCTTATTTTTGCCTGGACCGCCCTTTCGGGTTTTCGATCCACCGGGAAGCGCATTTTTGCCTAGGCCGCCCTTTCGGGTTTTCGACCTACCACGCTGTTCTTTTCATATTTCTAGGCAAAGTATTTCTTGACTATATCGGCATTCACTGGATTTGGAAGCTCTACACCATCCATGTGTGTAAGGATTAAAGCACCACCGGAGAAGGCCTTCTTGACAACATAAGGACCTTCATAGTTAGGCGTCCACTTGCCCCTTGGGTCGGGTTGCTGGCTTACCCTCCTTTTCAATACAAGTTCCCCTACCTTGAATTCTCGAGGATGGACTTTCTTGTCAAAAGCAGTCTTCATTCTTGCTTGATATGACTGTCCACGAGCCATGGCATCCAAACGTTTTTCCTCAATCAAATTCAACTGATCATACCGGCTTTGGCACCATTCAGCCTCAGATAACTTTGCTTCCATAATCACACGGAGAGATGGGATCTCCACTTCCAAAGGAAGAACTGCTTCCATACCATATACAAGAGAGAAAGGGGTTGCCCCGGTTGAACTGCGCACCGTAGTACGGTAACCATGCAGAGCATAGGGTAACATCTCATGCCAGTCCTTGTAAGTGGTTACCATCTTCTGGACAATTCTCTTGATATTCTTGTTGGCGGCCTCAACTGCACCATTCATCTGAGGTCTATAGGGAGAAGAGTTATGATGCTCAATTTTGAATTCTTCACAAAGAGCTTGCACCACATTGTTGTTCAGGTTTGTGCCATTGTCGGTAATAATCTTGCTGGGAACACCATATCGACAGATGATGTTGTTCTTGATGAACTTAGCTACCACTTGCTTGGTCACATTGGTATAAGATGCTGCTTCAACCCATTTGGTGAAGTAGTCAATTGCCACTAAGATGAAACGATGACCATTTGAAGCCTTCGGTTCAATTCTTCCAATCATGTCGATGCCCCACATTGAGAACGGCCATGGGGATGACATAACATTAAGAGCATGCGGAGGCACATGAATCTTATCAGCATAGATTTGACATTTATGGCATTTTCTGGCGTACTGGTAGCAATCATGCTCCATAGTCATCCAGTAGTATCCTGCCCGTAGCAACTTTCTTGACATAGTATGCCCTGTAGCATGGGTCCCGAAGGTACCGTCATGTACATCATGCATTAACTGCTCTGCTTCATGTTCATCAACACACCTTAACAATACCATGTCATAGTTCCTCTTGTACAGAATATCTCCATCTAACAGGAATCTACCGGCCAATCTTCTCAAGGTCTTCTTGTCTTGTTTGGAAGCACCTGGCGGATACTCACGGCTCAGCAAGAACTGTTTGATGTCGTAGTACCAAGGTCTATAGTCAACCACATTTGCACCAGCCTGATCGATCACATCCCCAATAGCAAACACATGTGAAGGTCTTTCAAGGCGTTGCACTTTGATTATTGGCACATCATTCCAATGGTTTACTCGAAACATGGAGGATAGAGTAGCAAGAGCATCAGCCATTTGGTTCTCATCACGAGGAATATGGTGCAGCTCAACCTTTGTAAAATATGTCAGAAGACGTCTCGCATAATCACGATAAGGAATCAACTTAGCATGGTGGGTCTCCCATTCACCCTTTATCTGATTGATGACGAGCGCAGAATCTCCATAGATGTCGAGGTGTTTGATTCTCATGTCAATTGCTTCCTCGATCCCAAAGATACATGCTTCATACTCAGCCATATTGTTTGTACATTCGAACAGAATTCGGGCGGTAAAAGGAATGTGATGCCCCTGCGGGGATACAATGACTGCCCCGATTCCTTTGCCATAAGCATTGACAGCACCATCAAAGACTAAACCCCACTTGCTATTGGGATCTGGACCTTCATTAATCAACGGTTCGTCGCAGTCTTTGGATTTCAAATACATGATCTCTTCATCAGGGAAATCAAATTCAATTGGTTGGTAATCATCAAGAGGTTGATAAGCAAGGTGATCGGCAAGAATGCTGCCTTTGATTGCCTTTTGAGTTTTGAACACAATATCATATTCAGACAAAAGCATCTGCCAGCGTGCGATCTTCCCAGTAACGGCCGCTTTCTCAAAGATATACTTTATCGGATCCATTCTGGATATCAGCCAAGTCGTATGATTCACCAAATAATGACGGAGGCGTTTAGCAGCCCAAGCTAGAGCACAACAAGTCTTCTCAAGCATTGTATACCGAGTTTCACAATCGGTGAACTTCTTGCTTAGATAATAGATAGCATGCTCTTTCTTTCCAGTTTCATCTTGTTGACCAAGTACACATCCCATGGATTCATCAAATACTGCCAAATACATAATCAAAGGCCTTCCTTCCACGGGAGGGACAAGGATAGGTGGTTCCAGCAGGTAATTCTTGATGCTATCAAAAGCTTCTTGGCATTCATCATTCCATACAACAGGCTGGTTCTTTCTAAGTAGCTTGAAGATCGGCCCGCAGGTTGCAGTCATATGAGATATGAATCGAGAGATGTAATTCAAACGTCCCAAGAAACCTCTGACTTGCTTCTCTGTCTGTGGAGCTGGCATTTCTCGGATGGCCCGGACTTTATCAGGATCGACTTCAATGCCCTTTTGGCTGACAATGAAGCCTAATAACTTTCCAGACCTGACACCGAATGTACATTTGTTGGGATTCAATCGCAGCTTGTATTTTCTCAACCTTTCAAACATCTTTGTTAAATATTCAACATGCTGCTCCTCATCTGCTGACTTCACAATCATGTCATCCACATACACCTCAACTTCCTTGTGAATCATGTCATGAAACAGAGTGGTCATTCCCCTTTGGTAGGTAGCACCAGCATTGATTAGGCCGAACGGCATCACCTTGTAGCAGAAAGTACCCCATGGAGTGATAAAAGATGTCTTTTCTCTATCTTCAGGAGACATTTTGATCTGATTATAACCGGAAAAACCGTCCATGAAGGAGAACACCTTAGATTGAGCAGTATTATCAACAAGCACATCAATATGAGGTAATGGAAAGTTGTCTTTTGGACTGGCCTTGTTCAGGTCTCTGAAGTCAACACACATCCGGACTTTACCATCCTTCTTTGGCACAGGCACAATATTGGCAACCCATTCGGGATACTCAACTGTCATGAGGAAACCCGCATCAATCTGCTTTTGAACTTCGCTCTTAATCTTGAGAGCCATATCTGGATGAGTCCTTCTCAATTTCTGCCTGACGGGAGGACATTCAGGCTTGGTAGGGATCCGATGCTCCACGATCATAGGGTCTAGACCTGGCATATCTTCATAGGACCATGCAAAAATATCCGGATATTCCCGGAGGAGTTGGATGATCTTCTGTTTAACCCCTTCCTCTAGAGTAGCACCAATCTTGATTTCTCGCTTGTTTTCCTCGGTACCTATGTTGATAAGCTCAATCTCTTCTTGGTGAGACTGAATGGCTTTCTTTTCTTGCTCAAGTAACCGAGTGATCTCATACGGTATGTCATCACCTTCCTCATCTTCGGCTTCATACACAGGGAAATCAAAACTTGGAGGAACCGTAGGATTACTGTGTTCAACGGGTTTATTATGGTTCAACCTGCATATAATGATTGGATGATTTTAGAAAGAGTTTTTTTTTCATGCAGATTTTTGAAATTAATAAGAAAATACAGACGTTTTGGTTTTTTCTGGCATTACCATTGTTTCCAAGGGAAAAAGCACTAAAAAAAAAGTAGTCGTGGGAGAAACGACAAGATTTTATTAATCAACGGCAATGCCGAAACAAACATGCCCTTACAGAAAATATCACTCTCGCTTTGGGCAGAGCGAGAGGATTGTTATTTTGAAAACAAAGCACTAAAGCAACAAGACACATTACTCAGAAACATGCATGATTGAAGGAATGTCAATGGCATCCCAATTTGTCGCAATGCCTCCTGGTGTAACAAATATAGGCCTGAGACCAGATCCAGTGGCTTCTTCAGAGATAGCATTAACAAACCCTGCACTGTGGAAGACTCCCGAGGAAACCCTTGATGACGGGGAGAACCCGAGACCTTCTTTACGCTTGTTCTCACAGAGCTGTATCATCTTGCCCCAGCCGGCAGTCTGACCTTCTTGGATGGCTCTCTGAGCATCTTTCAATGAAGCCATAGCAGCCCCAGCTTCCTTAGACTCTGCACTTTCAATGGTCAAACCTTGGAAAGCAGTCCCTTCAGCAGACCCTGCTTCAACACAAGAAAAAGAAGACAACTGGCTGACTAAGTATGCTTCTTCACCATGGATTGTAACGAGTTTTCCATTCTTCACAAATTTCAACTTCTGATGTAAGGTGGAAGTAACCGCACCTGCATCGTGTATCCACGGTCTTCCCAGCAGACAACTGTAGGATGCATTAATGTCCATTACTTGGAAAGTAACCAAGAAATTCTCAGGGCCAATGGTTATCGGCAAGTCTATCTCTCCCAGCACATTCTTTCGAGATCCGTCAAAAGCTTTGACCAAGAAAGTACTTCTTCTCAAAGGGGTCCCTCGGTAGCTCAACTGATCTAGAGTTGTCTTGGGCATTACATTGAGAGAGGAACCGGTATCCACCAACACATTTGATATCATGTCTGATTTACAATTCACCGAGATGTGCAAAGCCAGATTGTGACCCTTTCCCACTTCTGGCAACTCTTCTTCACTGAACCAGAGGTTGTTACAAGCAGTAATATTTCCCACTATGCCACCAAACCGATCTATCGTAACTTCGTGGTCAACATATGCCTGCTCCAGCACTTTCAACAAGGTATTCCTGTGAGCCTCAGAGCTCAAGAGTAATGACAAGACGGATATCTTTGAAGGAGTCTGCAGCAATTGATCAACGATCTTGTAGTCGCTCCTCTTTATTATCCTCAGAATCTCATCTAAATTCGAATCCTCTATAGATTTGCCTGACTGGTTCACATCTGTAGCAATGGGTGAAACAACGGTTGGAGTTGCTTCTTCAACTGGTGGAGTGATTGGCGTAGCTACCTTCTTCTGAAATAATGGCGGACGAACCTTCCCGCTTCTTAGCGCTGCAGAAGTCCCTTCGGCAATATTGCTTACTGTGGCAAAGGAGGCTAGAGGCACCTCTACTCCATTTTCTATCATAGTAGCATTGTATTTGTATGGCACTGCCTTGTCCGAAACATAAGGAATTGGTCCTGGCAACCTTATCACCAAAGGTTCAGCATTCTTCTTCAAAGGTACACTCTTGACAGGCGGATCGTGAAAAACTGGCACAATCACGCAAACATCACTGACAGTCAGGAAATTATCATTCATCAAGTTTTGGATGTCGTCTTGAACAGTATAACAACCCAAAGGATCACGGAGGCATCCTAGACACTTGGCATGATCATGGCTGAACAGAGAAGCTTTGCACAGCTTGATATGTAGAGGCACCAGAGGAGTAGCAACATTGCGGACATCAAGTCTAGGAGCTTCCTCACACACTTCGATCATATTCACAGCGGCATGATTTGGAAGAGGATTGTCAAGGACATGTGGAACATTGTTCTCAAAAGTCAGCTTTCCCTGATCAATGAGCTTCTTCACGATATACTTCAAAGCATAACACCCCTCGACATCATGACCTAAGGCACCTTGATGAAAATCACATTTGAGATCAGACCTGAACCTTGGAGGCAACGGATCAGGTGGTGGCTTGCCCTGTCTAGTCGTGCAGTGTCCTCTCTGGAGTAAAGTTGGAAGCAACTCAGCATACAACATTGGTATAGGAGGAAAAGTTGGTCTAGTATACTGCTGCTGCTGTTGTTGTTGTTGTTGTTGAACCGGCAACTGTTGTTTCATCTGTTGGGCAATTGCATTGACGGGCACTTGAGGCTGGCCCGGTGGCAAAGGGTACTGATGATAAAACGGTGGGAAGAACGGATGCTGAGAATACGGCATATATGGGTATGACGGAGGCATTTGAGCTGCATTGATAGGAGCAACGGTAGCCATAGATTGACCGGCTGCAGCTGACACCATTCCCACTTCCGTTTCTTTCTTCTTGTGGTGTCCATTACCATACCTCTTCGATGCACTCGTAGAAGATTCAGCTTTCTCAAACACAATGATCCCATCTCTGACTGCTTCCTCAAGACGGGTTCCCATAGTGACCATCTCCGAAAAGTTGTTCGGGGCAGCAATGATCATTCTCTCAACATAATCCTTCTTCAAGGTCTTTAAGAATGTCTGGGTCATTTCTTCTTCATCTAAAGCAGGAGTGATACGGGCAGCTGCCCCTCTCCACCTTTGCGCATATTCACGGAAACTTTCCTCCTTTTTCTGAGATAGGGACCTGAGGAACTCCCTATTCGGCTTCAAACGAGTGTTAAACCCGTAGTGGCTCTTGAAAGCAGTGGCCAGCTCATCAAAAGTATGGACATCGTCTTTGCTCAGACTAGTATACCACTCTGCAGCATCTTCCATCAGACTGTCTTGGAAGTAATGGATCATAAGGGAATCATTGTCCTTGTAGTTGCCCATCTTCCGGACGTATTTGACAATATGATTTTGAGGACAAGTCAGCCCGTTATACTTGTCGAACTCCGGGACTTTGAACTTTTTTGGAACATCTACCTTCGATACCAAGCAGAGATCCTGGGTTTTAATGGAGTCTCCATTTCCCCTGTTGGCCTTAATTTCCCGTCGGAGCTCTTTGGCAAGTTCTTCCATTCTCTCTTCCATAGTTCCGGTTGTGGCAATACTCCCGTGGTGCGCATTAGCATGGACAAATAGAGGCACCGCATTCACAATGGGCTCGGTAACAGTTGTTGCGGCTTGAGTCAAGGCGGTACTAACAGGAGTTAAGTTTGCCCCTGGGATCGGGCCATTGTTGGTAGTACCAGAGGTCCCTGCCCCTGTGTTAGCAGTATAGTACAGCGGAAGTCCGTAAGGATACCCGGATGGCATGATAGAGCGGGGATCAGTTGTTACGGTAGGAGTCACATTTGCAGCTGTAGAAACTACAGGAACTGGTTGTTCCTGAGCAGCCAACAGAGCAGTCATAGCATCATGAGCTTTGGCCAATTCCTCCCTTAGAGATGCCAATTCGGTACGAAGCTGTGTGTTCTCTTCTTCCATAGCCCTTTTCTTTCTTCTGTATTCTCTGGTTCGATCGATTCTATCAGGTTCGTAAATTCTCTGAGCACGAGCCACTTTTCACACTGCGGCAGAGAAACCAGGAGGTGGTAAGCACTTGGAAGCCTTTGGGACCGATGCATGATGCATATGATGCATGATATGCAAATGCAAATGCGAAAGACTTATTTTTTCATCGAAGGATTTTTAAACAAATTAGAAATTTTGCAAATAATCAAAACTACATAGCATCTTCAAAAGGAAGACTTTGAAATTTCAACAAGATAAACAAATGAAGCCCTCAAGCATAGGAAGTAGTCGGAAGATCATCGGACTCGGAATCTGAATCATAGTATCTATCAAAGAAGTCTCGTCGTCCTCGAGCTCTCTTGGAGTCCCTCATAAGCAGCTCATCTTTCTCTTCCAATTCCCTCCGGGCTTTAGCTAGCTCTTTCTTCAACATTAGATTCTCATGAGTCTTCTGCTCATCTCTACCATCCAAAGTCATGATTAGATTCTCAGCTTGATTGTACCGAGCTTTCCACACTTGCTTCTCACGACTCTCCATAGCTAGATGCTCCTGATACATATCCTGAGTCGCGGGGAGTAGAGGTAGAGGCATAGATGGAGTAGACGGAGACACGTATCTCATAGCTGGATAAGGCATACCAATCTCCTCAGCTCGATCTATCACCCACTGAGTATAGGCCTCATGAGCAACACCGGATCTCACACCTAGATGCTTCACATTCTTCCTTCGAACCTTGGACCAAGCATCCATGAAAGCTTTCCTTTGTCCGGTAGGAGCATTCGCATAGAAGAAGAACTCTGGAGATGTAGCAAGATTGATGGGCTTCGACTTCATAGGAAAACCAAACTGTCTCATAGCAAGCTCGGGGTTGTAGTTAATTCCTCCACGAGTACCAAGAAGAGGTACATTGAGAAAGTCTCCACAACCCATGATAATTTCCTTCACCTGAGCGGCCGGAGTGAGCCAGACGACTTCGTCAGGAGTGAGGGCCATAATCCGCTGCGAGTAAGACCAGTTCTCCGAGTTATCATGGAAGGAACTCGGAAGGTGCGAAATAAACCACCTATACAAAAGAGATGTGCAGCAAAGAATATACCCACGGCCCTTGAGAGTCCTGTCATGAATGGCGTGGTAGGTATCTGCTAGCAAAGTAGGAACCGGGTTCTTGGAATGAAAGATCTCGATAGCATTCATGTCCACGAAGTTGTCGAGGTTCGGGAAGAGAATGAGCCCGTAGATAAGCAAAGCGAGAATAGCCTCGAGTGTATCCTGACGAGTAGTACTGAGATTAGCCTGATCAAGAAGATACTTTGAAGTGAACCCCCGGATGTGAGACTTGGTAATAAGATGGTTAGAGACGTCGGAAGTCTTGAGGTAGAGATCCTTAGCAATAACCAGAGGAGTAAGAGAAGTCCCGGGACCGGTGAAAGGCGTCTTCTCGGCTATAGGTAAACCCACTAGATTGGAGTAAGACTCGAGAGTAGGAACCAACTGGAAGTCCGGGAAAGTGAAGCAACGGAAGCTCGGATCATAAAATTGCACTAGAGTGTGCACTAGCTTCTCGTCCACATCGGTTCGGAGCAAAGTAAGCAATCCCCCATATCGGAGTCGGAACCCTGTTTGACTCTTGACCTTGAGTGCCAACTCTCTCAAACTAACCAAATCCACTTCCTTGAACTTGTAGCACTTAGTCTTCTTCATACCTGTGATTGTTTACAAAAATTTCCATTTGTTTAGGCCCTTCGATGAATGCATGAAAAATGTTTATGCATGAATGCATGTATGCATGATTGTGTTGTTTAGTTACAAAGAACAAGATGGGTTGAGATTCAAAGTAACAGGGCTACGGCTGGACACGGCGTCCGGTGAACTAAGGCTTTGGATAGTAGTAACCAAGGTTCTAACACAGTTCCCAAACTGCAACCTCTCTCACATATATCATGGTAGTACAGGACGACACCCGTTCCATGATTATTTGTGAGAAGGTCTAGTTTGAGTGTAGTATCGCGTGACGACTAAAGTTTGAGACAACACTCAATTTAGCCACCGCACTACGTCCTAAAAAGGCTAGGATGGGTTTGGTAACTACGGTTCATAGCTTCGTCGAACAATTGAAAGTGAAGTGCCTAAGCATGACAACACACGCCGACAATATCACCTTCAAAATGCCTCAGCTATGTGAGATTGGTCGCATAATCCAATACACGAGGCAACCCCCGGATCGAATTGTCGATTATATCTCTACCTAAACATAAGTTCACTCAGCCCGGGTATAGGACTTTTGATATTCTTACCCCACACGTCAAATGAAAGTAAACAAGTATTCACATATGTAAGCAATAAAATAAAGCATAAATATAAACTAAGAAAAACTAGGCGCGACCCGCTAAAAAGAATCCCCAGTGAAGTCGCCATTTCTGTTATCATGGTTTTTGGGGTGCCAAGCCATTAATTGGACTTGAACCTTTTGACCGTTGATATTCTCTATTTTTTCTTGGGAAGGGCAAAATTGAGAAAAACCCTTAGACTCTAAGTTCGGGGGTCGTTTTCGCTACGGGAAGGTGTTAGGCACCCGGAGCGATTATGGTATTCCATAAGAACCGTTCTCCTAAGTTTATTTCTACGCTTTATTTTTATTGCCTACTTATTGAAAAAAAAGAAGTTTTATTTGAGTGAAGAATGGGGGTGAGAAGAAGTAGAATTTTGATTTTATTTCGGCTTGGAGGGGTTAAAGTCCCTTGCCTACGTACCGTTTTACGGGATCAAAACCGGCGTAGTTCTTGCTAAAAAGACTATTTTTGTTTTAATTGTTTGATTTTAAGTTTTGAAAAAAAAGGTTTTGAAGAAGGAGATTGGGAGGCTTCATGAGCATTAGATTTAGCAAAAAAAGTGAGGTTTGATTAGTGATTAGAAAGAAAGTCTAAATGATTAAGATGAATTGAATTTTTCTTAAGAAAAAAGAAAGGAAAAAATGAAGTGTTGACTTCATACTTATTATGAAAATTTTTGAAGTGAAGTTCAATTGTTTTTTTTTGAAAAAAGATGGATTTTCCCTAAGTGTTCAAACCTAAGCGCTTATCTAACCATACAATCCTATGCATACATCTAAGGTGAGTGTGTGCGTGTCGGTGCGTCATAGTGTCCATAGTCCATATTACAAAAATTGCCTAAATACATTCTATGGCCCCTTTGCCAAGCTACAAACCAATGATAACAAATTACATTACCAAATGAATTAAAACTTGCAAAAAAAATAAATGCTAAGCTAAAGAAAGTGGAGAGAGTGGTGGAATGCTATGAAATGTATGGCACATGAGATGAAATGGTTAGTAATCATAAAGCACACAATAGTAGGAAGTAATCAAAAGGAAATGCATAAGAATGGCAAAGAAAAGGTAATAAAGTGGCAATAAACCTAAAAACTTTGATGTGATACCTAAAGGTGCTTGTAACCCATAATCATCACATCATGGCAATTTTGCAAGAAATTTTGTTTCAAGCCATGACATGAAATTAATGGAAACATATGCAAGCAAGGTATCACACCAAATTCATAGAGAAATTTGACACTTTATTCTCTAAAACAAACACTTGTTGCTTGTAAAACAAGAAATCCATAAAATCATATTCAAAACAGCAAAAAGAAGCACATGTCCAGAGGCATATTCATCATAAGATATGGTATCATTTATTCATAACACACATCAAAGTATCAAGAACAAAAACATAGCAAAAAGTATACCCAAAAGTGTAAAAACACATGGAAATTTGTTCATGCCATTTTAATATTTTTTTACATGCAAGAAAACACCATAAAAATGCCAAAAATATACCAAGAAACAACTAAGAATTTTTTTAGGAATTTTCATAAAAAATGTAGGCAAGTAACAGGTTCAGATAGCAAGAAAGGCAGTGCAACTAGCAAGAAAATAACAAAAAAACATAAAAAGGACTAAGCCCAAACCAAAGCCCAAACCTAAAAGATCCGGATGCACAGGGAGCGTTGGATTGATCCAGGGAAGGAAACCCTAGATCCAACGCTCAGGATTGAAGGGATTGGACCGGTCTTGAACCGGTCCGGTTCAGTTGTCTATAAAAGGGAACTAGCACCGGTTTAAATCATTTTTGCAAATCCTTCCTCTCTCTAAATCTTCTCTCTTCTCTCATCTCTCTCTAAACCCTCACCGCCGGTGAGGATGAAGCCACGGCGGAGACCTTGAAGGTCCGCCGGAAGCTTCATCTTCTCCGGCGCGCCTAAGCACCTCCGGTGACCTAAATTTCCAGAACTTCAAAACTTCTACATCAAACGATTCGTCTTCTTATTCTAAGTATGACTTTGGCACTGGTTTTTACAAACGAATCTTGAAACGACGTAGATCGGGAAAAAACTTCGTACGGTTTTGAAACTAATTTTGATCTTTTTTGAAAGAAAACGTTTAGATCTTTACGGATCTACATCGTTTCGTCGTTTATTGCCTCTCTAGTGCTTGTTTTCGCTTTCAACACTTAGATCCTTATGGATCTAGGTTTTGTGTTTACGGTTACGGCTTCGCTTTTGAATTCTGGAAATCTTAGATCTGTGTTGCTTGCATGTTTTTACAGGTTCAACTGTGATATTATATATTTTTTTTTAAAAAGATTCTGAGTTTTACCTGAAATTTTTGATTGGAGATTTTGTGAGATTCTTCAGAAAACTTGATTCTGTTCTTGCTGATTTTTGATGCTTCTGCTTGTTCTTTGGACCGAAAATAAATCGGTGATTCACCGGTTCTGTTTCTTCATCTTCTTCGCCGGTTTAGAACCTTGTTTCTTTCCCTCTTCTTCTCGCTGAACCTTCTTCGTGATCGGTACTGGAATTTGCTGCTTCTGCAGTGAATCCGTGCCTTGAATTGCGAAGGAGATGATTCAATGATGATGATTCCTAAGGAATCTCTGAGAATCAATGGAAAATCCAACGAATTTTGATGATTCTTGCTTTCTGGAAAACGGTTAGGGTTTTGTGTTCTTGGTGTTCTTGATGAATCTGAGAAATTTTTCTGTTTTGATTCAGTTGCTGAGAAAAAGAAAATTGTATTTGTGTTTATGAGTTGGCGTGTGATTAATGGCTTTGAGTGGCACTGTGCACCTTTTATAGCATGACATGTGTGCCTCTGAACAAATGAGAAAGTGACACCTGGACCTGAAAGAAAAAAAAAGAATGACACGGCCTTGGACTTAAAATGGAATTTGGACCTTCTTGCAAAAAACAAAACTTAAGGACTAAACTGCAATTGACCAAAAAAGGACTAAAATGAAAATTGGAAAAGAAACTGGACTGAAATGTAATTTTGGGACCTCAATTGAGGGACCAAAATGTAATAAAAAATAAAATTGAATAAAAACGTAATTTGACCAAACGTAAAGCGAAACAAAAATAAAATTGACAAAACGGACTAAAACGAACCAATGGCCTAAATGAGGTACTTCAAAGTAACCTCCCCATGCCAAAATTTCATGTGAAATGACCAAAATGCCCCTAGGGCTAAAAACGACCTAAACAGATTCAAATTGACCTGACACTGACTCAGACGCAAACTTAAAATGAATTTAGACAGGGTTTACTGATGAAATGTCAAAAATGAATTTGAAAAGACTCAGAGATAGTCACAAGGATGAAAATGGGTCCCACTGCAGGAAATGACCAAAATACCCTTCTGTATGACTTTTTGCAAATTTTGAAATAAACTGTAGAAAAAGCAATGTAATGATTCAGAGACACTTTTGAATGACTTACAAGACAAGTAAAGACATTTTGAAAGGTCTTATGCAAGAAAAACATAGGTAAAATTGTGATTGAAAATACTGCGAAGCAGAGACAATTTGAACTGTGCAGTTGAAATTTGATAATTGACAAAGTTTGAAATGAAATTGGGCCCAGTATTTTTAGGTCCAAAAACAGGGTATAACAAACCATTACCTCTTTCTATTCTCCTCGGTTTCCGATCTGCTACCGCTTCTTCTTCATGCTTGGTGCGATTCGCGTCGGGTTGTTACGTGAGGAAGTGTTCTTCACGACTCATCTTCTTCTCCTTCTTTCCCGATTTGAGCTTGATACTTGTTTGCGATTTGAGCTTGATACTTGTTTGTGCGGTGAGATTAGGTTTGGATTTGAGTGTTTTGTGTTTGATTTAGCTTGCTGGAAAAAATTGGTTCATCGTGTGTTCATGTTGTTCTTGAGATTATGTGAATGTTCATGAGTTTTTTGTGATTTTGATTCTAAAATTGGGAAAGGGAAAGGAAATTAGGGTTTGTTGTGTGAAAGCTGCGGCTGCCAATGATTGACTTCTCTGTGAAAGTTTTGTACGGCCTCCTCTCTCCTGTTTTTGCAGGTTTGATTTTATAGCATTAGGGTTGAAGAGAAAAAGGAAACAAGTTGCAGAAACAGCAACCATGTACTGGATTTGGAAACAAAAATTTGACCCTCGGAATCTGCCTCTTGGACCCTTGCTGGGATTTTTTGGACTCATTGACATTATAACATAAAAACAGAAAATAAACTAAAAAAGAGTAACTAATTTTAAAATCAAAACTAAAATTAAAACTAATAAAAGATGGAAATTAAATACTAAAATAAAAAGAAAACAAAGAGGGAAGAGGGCCCGACTCGGAATCAAAAAATGAGGTACTTCAAAGTAACCTCTTTGCCAAAATTTTGTCTGAAACGACGAAAATTTCCGACTTTAAAAATACGAATAAAATGGGTAAGAATAGAGAAAAGTGGTCAAAATTTGGGGTATGACATACGACATTCATGTTAATAGCATAAATTGACAAAGTACGTTGATAAGGCTTAAAATGATCTAATTCATGTGTTAGTTTAGGCATTTTTGATGATTTTTTTACAAATTATTGATGAAAAAGCTCCAATTATGTGCCTTAATACCATTTATGCTTTGCATGCCTTACTTTACCCTTTTTTGTGCAAGAAATACAAGCAAGGGTCAAGAATTGCCAAAGTTCACAAGAAATTCGCTATTAGCGAATATTTCGCTAATAGCGAAAATACTCCAGGGAGGTTTGGCCATTAGCGAAGTTTGGCGAAGTTTAGGAAGCAGAATTGAAGAAATTCGCTACTAGCGAATATTTCGCTGATAGCGAAATTTGGCCAGGGAGTGTTCGCCACTGGCGAAGTTGTGGCGAAATTCAGGAAGATCAAGTGGATAAGGGCCATGTGGAACAACCCTATTGGTGCAGAGACAATCCAATATAAATAGTTTTCTCTTCTCTTTCTCATACACTACTGTTTTATTAATACATTTTCTGGTTTTTAGAGAGAGAATATGGCATTTTCTAGAGAGAGAAACACAAAGCAAGGTAGTTAGGAGTAGATTCAACCCAAGATTTGTTGAGACATCATGGATCTAGGCATTGAATCTTCATCTTTTTTCATCATTTGCAAAGCTATCATAGACATATGTAGCTACATTTACCCTTGTGGGTTTTGAGGTATTCAAACAAGCTATTATGTAATCTTTTGATCTTTTAATATATGGTTCTAGCTTATTTATTCAATATTGTTGTTATTCTTGTGTTTAATGCTTTATTGAGATTCAAAATGATATTGACAAATACTTTTGGGTCTAAGAACTAGATAACAATCTATCTTAAGTTTTCATTCTAGACATAGATGTTAATATTTGATAATCACTTTTAATTTAGAACTTAATGCTTTTGGGTCATTTAATCGGTAGGGAAATCGTCAATTAAACGATCCAATCGACGTTGTGAATATTTAAATGTTTGGGAAATCGACATTTAAACAATCCCTTAGAAATAACGATATCATTTGGACACGAATGATATTGTCGAATGATTGTAATAATATCGTTTAAAAAGCTAGAATCCGTTATTTGATCGAGAGATTGCAGTTGTTGCGCTTGGTTGATGTCTCTGACCCCAAGTGAAATAGCCCTATCTCTTCTCGTTTTACTTTTATGTCGGATAGAAAAATAGTTTTACACAAACAAACATTTTATACCCAAACAGTTAATGTGATAAATATTGTGAAAATGCTTATGAAATATGCAACTCCCTGCAGAAACAATCCTACTGATTTTAAGGATAAATTAGTACTTCTTTTTCATCTTACTTTTATTGTCTTTTTAGTATTTGTTCTTCGCGTCTTAAAATAAGTGTCACTTAATAATATCAATGCAACAATTTATTATTCTATTTTCTTGCAAACAATTTATTTAACGGAAAGCTATATATAGGAAGCTATAGTGTCACAATCCTTGTGGGATCAATATCTTTTTATACTATAACTTGAACCCTGTATACTTGCACTCAGTCATTCCATCCTTAGATACTCCTTGTTGTGGGAGACGCCAACACTCCTTAACACAGTTATTACAACTTTATTTAAGTACTCTCATATATTGATTTAAAGATATAATGATGAAGATATTTTATTTTCATTTTAAAGTACCAAAATATTCTCAATAACTCACATCTTTAATCACATATATATTTTTACTCAATTTATTGACATGTATTGATTTAAAAAATGTTTAAATGTTGGTACCTTTTAAGTTTTGCACAACAATTTAGTGACATAAAATAAACATTTTAGGTCAAAATAAATGTTTTTGGTGGAAACAAAATATAAAAGGAGAGGTTACTTTAAAGCACCTCATTAATTTGCTTGGTTATAGGTCGGGGTGCCGAAGATCGAACCTCCAACAACCAGTTCTATGACCAGTGCGAAGGTGTAACCGATGACGATATTTTTGTGTGAGTTGTAAATTATAAAGGAATCGAAGGATGTGATGCGGTCACAAGTATTTATAATATAATATTAACTCATAATAAATGCATTTTATATATATTTTCACAATAAAATACAATATATATTTGAATTAAAGAAATTATACAAGATCCACCACACAATAGATTATACAAGAATACTAAAAAACTTCATGTTGTCTGAATGAATAAATTAAAATACTTTTTTTTTCCATTAAGAGAAGCTCAAATTATGCTCTCTTTTTATATATATTTTGTTTAAAAATACACTATCTTGATTAGTAAATAGACACTTCGTCATAGAATAATGGTCACTTAAGAAATTCACTGAGGTAGTTGAAATTTCTAAATCCCAGGTATATAAGAAGATGCTTTCAAGTATATAGGGGGATAGAAGAAGATAAATAGGGGGCTTTTTTACACAGTTATACTTGTTTTGAATATGTACCAAAATACCATTGTTTTCAAATTAAGTTACCAAAATGCCACTTTTTTTTTGTGACTTTGACAATCCTTCCACCAAATGCATGACATGTGTACTTGGCAAGTGGGAGAATAATTCTGTTTTGTCTTGTGTAGCTATTTCAATTTTGTTTTCATATAGTTTTTTTATTTCTTCTTTTGTCATTCATCTAATTCCATTTTCTTTATATACGTATTAGAAGTTTAAAGTTTAAACTATATACTTCTTTTATACTAAAGTTTAAACTATACGTTAACGACTAATGAGTTTTTTTTGGATAAAAAACACAAAATGTGTTCATTGTTATGTTTAATATATATTATTTAATATGTTGTTCGTATTTTGTTTCACAAACTCACAATGCTTCTTATGATGTATCATGAGTTTAAGGATAGGCATTAGATAATAAAGTAATGAGCTATGCTATTAGTATTCAATGAAACCCTAACCGTCTTTGTTAATCTGTTCGTTTTTTGTATTTAATGAAACCCTAGCCGTCTTTGTTAATCTCATCGTTTTTCTATACGATAAGAATAACCACACAAGTAATTTTTGACATCATATCTTCACTAAAACCCTTAAGACATTAGGTATATGGGTCCCTTAACTTATATTGCTCAATATCTATTTTCTCATCTAATCTAATGTATGACTTCTAATTCACATTTATCACATCAACAATTGCAATCAAGATTTTTGAAGAAGAGTAGGAAAGATGTATTCAAGGTTTAAAAAAAAATTCATGCTATATTGCTCTCCAAAGTAGATTTATCTACCAAAACTAGTTACTTGCGAGCTAAGTTATATAAACTACTCTCTTAAATCCTCTGGAACAATGGAAGATGATCACCATAGGAAATGGCTATTATGCATTTAGCTTTTTAGCTCTAGAGGATTTGAGGAGTGCATGGTTTGTTGATGTGTTGAAAGTAAATTTGTGCATACAATTTCTTATGAAGGATATGAAGTGTGGGAAATGGAAGCACATTCAATAAGAATCTTCTGATTTACCACATCAAAAAGAATATTACAATAGAATTAAATATTGAGAACAAATATGAATTAAATATTGAGAACAAATATGTTGTCGGACACCGTTTCTTGTTTTTATTTAGGCTAAATACCTCCCCAGATCCTTTAAGTTTCATATTTATTTCAGATAAATTCTTTAAGTTTCTAAGGTTTTAGATAGGTCCTTTAATTAGTTTGAAGTTTGTTTCGGATAAGTCATTTAAGTTTCGAGTTTGTTTCAGAGTCATATAGGTCTTTTCTATCAACCTCCGTTAAGCCAAAGTTGATTTGATAGAACTGACCTATCTGAAACCAACTCGAAACTTAAAGGACCTATCTGAAACCTTAGAAACTTAAAGGACCTATCCGAAACAAACTTAAAACTTAAAGGACATATCTGAAACCTTAGAAACTTAAAGGATCTATCTGAAACAAACGTGAAACTTAAAGGACCCAGGGAGGTATTTGACCTTTTATTTATTTTCTCTCTTTCAATCATGTCGACAGTTGAGCATGTTTTTATACCACATCCATATACGGTGTCGGATTTGTGATGTTCAAATAACCCTATTCTATTACAAACAAGGTTGAACATGTTGCAGGCCTTCACATGCTTTTCAAGAACATTTTACACATGGTAGCTTTGTTTATATGATAATCAAACCCTAAAAAAAATTAAATTTATATAACCACTACAAATTGTGTTCCTTTTATCTGAAAATATGGAAATACCTGTAATCTGAGCTATCAAATCGAGATATCACTCACATTAAGTTCAATTCTTGTTGATCAAAGCAGAAGCATCACTGTATATAGCCACAGCATTTGAGAAGACTGCCAGCACTATCATAAGGACAGCCAAAATCTTGTCGGTTTTAGTTGCTATGTTGTATCGATCCCTGACGGAAAAGAAAATGCTTAATTAATAATTATTTTTTCGTTAGTTAATTATTAGAACTCTGATAAGGGAAAGATAAGTATATTAGAACTCTGATACCATTACAAAAAATAAAAGTAAAACCATACTATAAAGAAAAATTCATTACAGAACTAAATGAATTTTGTGACCAAACTCACCTCAGAGTGATTGCAGCTGGAAAAACGAATCCTACACAAACAGCACCTGTTGCTCCAGTGAACTGGAAAATAACCCAAATGTTCGGTATGAAATTTGCTCCGAGGAAGATAATGCCAACAAGGGAAATAGTAATTGATGCAAATCTGAAGTTATCAACAACCAAAGGTCTTCTTGATGAGGAAAATATTAGACCATCTAAGTTGACCCTCAATGCATAGAAAATTACAGGAAATACAAGGACAAGATGCGCAGCATAGCTCAAACGAACAGCATCATTGAGCGCAGAACCGAAGGGAATTCCAAGATCAGTATCAAAATTGGCAAGAACATCATCAAGAACTCCTTCACCAAATAGAAGGAACCCAAAGAAGCTTGTCAGTAAGTACACCGAAGAGCATAGAGTAAGGGAAGTACACACAACCCCGCTCATCCGTGAGGAATCCTCCAGTTCATTATCTATGCTATGAACTGCAAATAAAGAGCACACAAATACAACCCCATCAAGCAACCAAGCAAAAACTACAAAATGTATTATTATTATTCATCATGTTGTTAACATTTCTGACTAATGGTGTATGACCAAAAATTAACCAAAATATTCTGGATTTCAATTTTTAGTTCATCGAAAATTGACTATGGTTTCTTTTCAAATAAGATGGACATGGAATGAGACTATGCTTATGGACTAAGTAGTCAAAAGACCTTAACCTTCTTCATGCAAATACATAACCAACTTATAATTACACAGGTCTATTATGAGCTTTGTAGCACCTACACTTCTAATTGAAGGAGTTGCCGGTGTCCGATATATGCATGTGATAAAATTATTACCGACGTGTCAGTGTCGTGTCCAGTGTCTGCCTCAATGCTTCATAGATCATGAGTAATAAAAACATTAAAACAGCGCAACCAGGTTCTAAGGAAAAAAGATTTTCTTACCATTAAAGTGACAGATGTATGCAGTCATCAGCACAGGAGCTACCGTGAATAGATCAAAAACAGAATCTACATCAGTAATGATCGGGAAGAGTCTGGGAATCTCAATGCCCCCGCTAATAATCTTGATAGTTGAGATCCCCACGGCTATGATAAGGAAAACAACTGCTAATCCAACTGACAATGCAGACGTGAATCTCAATGAATCTGCAATAACCACAGAGAATGCAGTTAAATCTGTCATAGAAGTGTTGCATTGCATGGATACAGTTGAGCACCAGTACAAAAGCACAAACAGTCGGCTTAAAACTAATAACAACAGAACCAAGCCTTATCCCACTGAGTGGGGTCGGCTACGTGGATCAAATTACGCTATCATGTTCTATCGCAAACCATATTTCGATCCAATTCATTAATATAAAAAAAAAAAAAAAAAAAATCTAACCCCGTCAAGTAAAAATATGAAAAGTGGTGAAGTAGCAAGCACTCTATTTCATTTGGTAACAAACCAAACAACTTAGCAACAAAACATTTTCATAGATAGACCAATTTGTTCAATATACAAACAATGAAATGGAAACTTTCATCCATACCATTACCGTCCATCGTTTGAGTCATCTTCCTAACATTGTCGTCAAATCTATGGCCGTTTCAGTAATAATTTGTTTAATAAGTGACTCCTAACTACATGTTTCGATTTTCAACCAATTAATACAAGAAAAGCAAAATCACTAACCAATCCGCTTAAAGCTGACCAAAGGTGCAAACACAGCAAGTGTTGCAAAAACAAGAACAAATGTACGCCCGGTCCACCAATGGACACCAAACCATCCTTCAAGTATACCAGGATGGTGAATTCCACTTGAAGTTGTTCCTGAAATGACATCGCCTACAAATACGAACAAAACGAAACTGAATCACACAAAACCAAATCGGATTACATCTATATAATTTTAAAACACTAGAATTAAGAATATGGTCTCACCAACAATGATCATGTAAACAATCAGCATACCAGTGTTACCGATTACAATACATATCTCCACCGATATTTTTCCGTATTTCCCAAAGGCATCCCCCATAAGACTTCCATAGGAAGAAAGATTCCCTGCCCTCGAAAACCTAATCACAAACTCAATTGACTTTTCTGTTAGTAATGCTGTGAGGATTATGGCAAGAAGACCAGGTACCATCCCCAACTTTCTGACACAAGCAGGCAAGCCCATGATTCCGGCACCAATGACTGTGGTTGACAAATTGAAAACAGCTCCTGAAAATGAAGCTCTATTAAATTCATGATAATCAACATTTGTTTCTTGTGCCTTAGGTAACAAAGGTACATTTCCATCAACCACTTCCTTCTTCTTCCTTGTTTTCCTATTCTCTACAAGAGTTTCAATTGTCATTTTCAGCTTTCAAGTTTCTCTTTCTCTCTCCTCTTTCAATTGTCTTCTCCTTCTCTCTAAATTTCAGATTAGCCTTTTGACATTCTGTCAAAAACTATATTATCATAATTCAGAACCCAAATATCAATAACAAAATAAGAACTTAATCAAACAAACATAGAAATATTGAGTTCAAGAAATCTTACGAAAATGAAACTGAAAAACAAAACAAAGGCATGATAATTTGAAGCAAGAGAAAGATGGAGACATATGTTTCAATAATCATTTATTAAAGTGATATTAATGATCATTTTACAAATATCTTTCATCGGTTACAAGGTCAAACTCTTACCATTACCACTGAGTTGACACCTCATGGATGACAAATACTAATTACAGACATTATTGCAATTCTCTTCTTTTTGATGGTTCGTACGACCTATCTAAACTAGAAATGCCGATGTTCTTAAGTTGGACACTTTCATTCGAGTTCTACTTTAAAACCTTGCAGTTGTGTGCGAGTTTGTTTGCCATTTTATCTATTTAAAAAAGCAGAGTGCATAGTAAAAGTATGGATTGAAATTGAAAGTCATGAAGAATAAAAAAATTGGGTGCATATTATAATATTCACCAATGATTTGCGTCAATAATATAATATCCATCACGTTTCAAGTTTAATCATTAAAATGTAGGTCATTTTCAAGGATTTGATTGCAAAGTCAACAAGATGCAACTATAATTAAAAATTTAAAATGTTGAAGAATAGAAGCATTTTAATAAATACTCCCTCTGTCCCTTTTTATAAGAAGAGTGTTTTACAAGAATTACGTATTAAAAAAAAAAAAATTGGAACAATAAATTTGTTTGAAATGTGTCTGACTATTACTAAATTACTTATGTTAGTCGATTATCTATGATTGTGTTTAATATCAACCCTACTTTTATTGCAACCTTATTATGATTCTTCTATGCATACTTGTTAGCATAACCCTAATTGCAAAAAAAGGTGCATATAGTCCCTGAAGAATTTTAATGACATTCACATTTTCAATGTCTACTCCCTCTCACATATACTTTAATTTTGAAATTTGATAACCGTCCTCCACTTCTATCTGTTCAAGAGATGAGATATTTATACATGTTGAGATATATGCAGAGATTACAGTTACCGGATAGCACTTGGGTGACATTGACCAACCACAATATCACAAGTGTACAGACAAACAAAAAAAATTTGTGAGAGAGAAAAGCAAACCACTTGTGATATTGTGGTTGGTCAATGTCACGCAAGTGCTACGGTTACCACTTATAAATAGAAAACTTCTAGACCGTTTTCACAAACACAACACCCACTTTTGAAATCCAAAAAACACACACACACAAGTAACAGAAACTTCAAAAAACAAAAACTTTTGTGTCACTCAAAAAATGTCTGAATTGGTTTTGAAAGCAAAACTCAAAGAACTCGAATCAATTCTCACTGAAGGAATACTACGTGATCCAAATTCACAAGAAGAAATAGAACAAAAATTTGCATTCATGTCAAACCTTATACATGCTGAATTTGAATCATCTGACCCATCATCAAATCCACATTTGAACCAATGTTACCAAAGGTTCAAATCATTGAAGAATTCTTTTAATGATAGAGACAAGGATTCTATTTCACATTTCACAACATTTTCGAATCCGGAATTCGACAAAGATTCTATATCCAATTCTGATTCTACATCTTCTTTTAATGAGTCATGTTTGAATGATGAGACACTTGATGAGAATGGTATGATTGTTGGTGAGAAGGCTATTGAGAAATTTAGAAGAAATGGGGTGGGGAAAATTGGTGAAAAGAGCAATGTTGGTGGTGGGAAAATTGGAACATTTTATTTTCAAGATGCTGAGGATTCTTTTGAAGATTTTGGTATGAAAATTGAATCTTGTTTAAAAGAAAAGGAAAACAAGTGTAGGAAATTGAAAAGAGAAGGAAGAGGAAAAAGTGGATTTGGGAAGAATTGTTGTGCATTGGTTAGTGGAGTTTGCATTGGCATGATTTTGATGGGGTTTATTATGGTAAATCTTTCTGGTTGTTTTGAATATGGGGAACAAACAAGTTTTCTTGTTCCAACATAGGAGGAAAGTATTGGTAAACTTTGCATTTCTTGTTGTAGTTATATGATTTGATTTGTAATTTGGATTTAGATCAGTTCATTCTATTATTTGGATTTAAAATTAATGTATATGTATAAATAATGTGTGAAAATTAAAAGTCCATACATATTCAAGATTCAAGAATGGTTCAACTGGAAGAACAAAAGCTGAGTTGCATACCACAGGAAAATTATTAAAACTGCGAAGCAACTGAGAGTTCAGCTTACTGAAACAATTCAATGGATTCACTTCATACATCTTCGAAACAAAAAATATATTAGCATTTTTGAGTCAAAATGAAAACACAAGTGCGCTGGCTTTACAAAGTTCATGTTTTCAAACCCTAAAAAAAACCCAGATGACAATGAAGATTACTATTTTCATACTTTGTTCCTTTTTTTATTATTTATTTTTTTATCATAATACATAATCATAATCTAGCACAAATCATCCACTCCAAAAACTCCAAGAGTAATGTCTCTTGGTTGATCCTCGTCCTTTCATAATGAATGCGCTTCCTCCTCCTCCTCCTCATCCCCCTCTTCATCTCCCTCTTCCTCTATATCTCCTGACCTATAATTTAAAAACCATTAGACTAGAAGTGAACCAACAATACACAACATAAAATAAAAACAGAAACGGAAAAAATGAATGCATAATGATAAAGTCCATCTATATTCGTAAGTAAACAAAGAAAGAAATTAGCTTCAACCATGAGGCCACGAATCAATGCCCGTACCATAGGCTTTACCGGGGTTGCGTAATTATTACAATATCACTATAACTAGGTATAGAGATAAAATAATTCTCACTTTAGAAATTAGCATGGGTGTGCACTGCAGGGGGGTAAAATTAGACCAAGAAAAATATCAAATGGCCACAAGTATATAGCTTAAAAGACTTAGATAGTAGAGCCCTAAACATCGTTTTAGGATTACTTTGTCTATTCAACTTAAATGGTTTTTCTTGTTCTGATCTATCTACTGAACAACAGGTCCAATGAACCTGTATAAGTCTCCCATTTGCTCATCAACAACCTCTTTCTAGGATCCCACCTTCAACTTTGTGTTATAAAGGGTTTTTTAAGTCCAGATCAATGTGAGTTTCACCTGTGTTTAACTTTTTTCTGGAAAATGCAGACAAGAGTTTTGAACAAATTCTTTTGTGAGAATCAACTTCTAGCCTATATTTAATATAAACCAAAACAAATTCATTTAATCCAGTAGATTTCCAAACCGATAACAATGATCAATAAATAATCATTCTCCAGTATAATCAACCCAAGCTATCATATGAAATATTTACACATAGATTCAAACAATTGAAAATGATAGAAGAGAACTTACTTCCAATGAGTCGAAACCAAGCTTTCAATGTAATCAATGGCGGAGAACCAACTTATTTTGTTGGAAATTCCAATTCTCTCTACTCTCTTATCTCTCCGATTATAGATAATTACTCTTTTGTCTTTATCATTTGTCAAGATCAATGTATCTCCATTCTTCGAAAGGTACAAAGGTAACAATGGAGTATCACATGTCATGTATCCAAGTAAATCCCAGTCGTCTTTGATCGGAATGTTCTGCATTTGAAGATTAACATATTCAAATCTAAATAACTGAGTCCAAGACTCTTGGACTCCAAACTCCTTCATCAGCCATATAACAAATTCGGTTCTCTTGAAATCATGCGAAAAGCAAAGACAATCCATCAGAACCCGAAGAGATGGCTCAACGCATGGCACCTCATTAAAATCCTTTGGAAGCAAAAGCCGGTTGTACGTCTCTGTTGAAAGATCAAGAGAAGCAATCACAAATTGCTGAACGTGAGGAATTGAAGCTTGAACTGTTTCTCCATCAGAAAGTCCAACATAGTCACCGTGAATAGCTAGCCAATTAACCGTTCCACTCAAATGCACACCATCATTCCCGATAAGAGGAACCAAAGGAAAACTTTGAATCTCTCTCCAACAAAAATCACCCAAACTGAAAACCCTCACCTTGCTTCTCCATAAACCTTCGGTCTCGGTCTCTTTCTCTTCATTACTTTCTGTATTAAGTGCCACTACCTTGTATGTTCCAGTTAAATAATCACAACCGAAACTGAACTTGAAAGGGCCCAATAAAGACTCATAGTCCAAAAACAAACCTAATTCGTCAGACATTGTCCTCGTTGCAGGATTCCATAAACAGAAGAAGTACTTTGTGTGTATGCCAAAGATAGAATCGAAAAGCAAACAGAGCAATCCGTTGCAGGAGCCAACGACCTGCCAACTTTCTTCTTTCGAATTGTGGCAAGTGTCACCGGCAATAGTGACTGACACATTCTCGAGTAAACAATGCACAGGTAAGGATACGACATGCTTTACAGGGTGATTCCGAGTTGATGTGAGTATGAAGTGAGGGTTTTGTGATGACTTCTTAAGGTGCATTTCGGTGAAAGTTGGATTGGAGATGAGAGTGTTCCATGACTTGTTCACGCACTTGAATCGTGCGATGGTTTTCACGCTAAGGAACGATAGGATTTCGACGATGAGTTCGTCAGGAATCAACACCGGCGTGAATGGCGGGTTGGACTGACATTGATTCTTAATCGGACAGATATCCATCGGACAAATGATGTTGAAAACCTGAAACCCTAACACCAAGAGAGAATCTAAAATGAATGTAAAGTTGAAGATATGCAAATAAATTTTGTGGTTAATAATGATAGCAAAGAATTGTGGTATTAAACCATTAGCATGAATCAGGGCATCAAAATTGAAGAAAAAAAAAAAGTAATAGAAACAAAACAGTTGGTAGCAAAATGGTTGATACTTGTTAAGACATTGATTTTGATATACATATCAATCAAGTATGGGGGAGTGAAAAACCATCAAAATTAAAATTTATGCTCAAACAAAACAGTATCATGATCAATAGTGATTGTGAAGACTCTAAACAAATACAAACAGTTCAATAGTAGAAAGCATGAATCTTGGCATCAAAGATGCAAAATAAAATTGTAACTGAAAACAAAATTTTGTTAACATGACATAAGCAAACCGCTGGTTAATGATGTCCATTACCAGTTACCACAATTTGGGGCAAAGGAAAAGAACAATTTCATAACAGAAAATAAGATTTGTCTTTTTTTTTTTTTTTTTTTTAAATAGATTTTTATAGTGTTTAAGCTTCTAATGAGAAATTGGTTTAAACATCTTCTCTTAAAAAGTCATTTTAAGCATTTCATCCTTTTGCTACGACTTTTTGTGGATAATAAATTTAAAAAAAAAAACTCTTAATAAGAAGCTATTTCAAATAGTTTTTCATAATTTGTTTTTTGAAAGATAACTTTTTGAAAAGATATGGGATTTTTATCTTTTAAAATCTCAAACAATGAATATCTAAGTTAGTAAGTTTGAAATAACTTATACTATTTTTAAGTAAGTTTTCCAAAAAAAATATTTTTGAAAAATACAAAGAAAAAGTCTTTTTTTTAATCTATAACAAACGGACCCTAAGTTAGTCACTATGTACTAGAGAAGCCCTCTTAGACTACCACAATAATAAATGAGTCACACTTAAGCATCATTCTCCACAACATCAAAAACTGTGAAGACAACACGATTTAAGGTCTATTTAGATTGACTTATTCGAGCTTATCTACTAGCATAAGCATTTGTGATTTTGTCTGAGAGCACTTATGAAAACAAGGCCTCTCAGTTCCACAATTTTCAAGTTAAGCTTTATTAAATGAACAATTTGACTTTGGCTCTGTTTGGTAAAATTGGTGGATACCTGATAAGTTAACTTATGGCAGATGAACTTATAGCAGATGATTTACAAGCTAGTTTATAGCTAATAACAGAAAAGTTAGCTCATTGAATCTGCAATGTTTGGTAAAATTTGCAGTTGAAGTAACTTATAAATATAAAATGACATAAAAAAAATGTACATTTAATTAATATTTAGTTTTTTCAATTTAGATTGCAAGGGTAAAATTGAGATAACAAGTGATCATTTATAAACTACTCGAATAGCTTATCAAAGATCGCTATAAACTCCTGAAAATAAGTTAGAAGTTCGTGTACAAATGACAGTTACCAAATGTGTCTTTTTTAATCATACAAACTTATAAGCTATAAGTCATTGACTCAAATGTATATCTTACCAAACAGATTCTTCATAAGCTGCAAATAAAGGTGATCATCCAAACAAGGCCTTAAAACTATTTGCGAAATTTCAAAGTAGAATTCATAAGCACTAATGGAACAAATAAATAACAAAAACAAAACTCACAATGATTGAATCCACGAAACCTGCAAGGAGAATGAAGCGAATCTGAATATGAAAGTGTGAAATCTCTTCGCTTTTTCAATGTATCGTCACTTTAAGTTCAAAACCCATTTCGTGAATACACCAAAATCGCTTCTCTTTATAATCGATTCCTCTTCACAAGAATGAGAAAGTATAACAGTAAGGCTAGGGTTGAAATTGAACCAACAGGAGAAAATCAGACAAAAATGAAATTAAGCTTTTATTACTATCTTATTTGATTGATTTATATTTTTTTATTAAATATGTTTTTAATTATTTATATTTTACACAAAATAGACCCTACATTTCATTAAATGTTTTTATTTTTAAAATTCTCACGTTTTATCTCCGTTTTCAAAATTAGTTCCATGTTGTTAATTTTTAAACGGAATGTGTGGCAGTTAGTGAATCCCAATTATTTTAGGATTAAATATGTTTTTGATCCCAACATTTTGCGCGATTTTGAATAATAATTTTTATTATTTTAGAGATTTTAAAAACATTTATTAAAATGTAGGACTATTCTTCAAAGAGGTGGAAAATGTGAGGACTAAAAACATATTTAACTATTCTTTTAATTATTATTCATCATTTTACATTTACAATTAATACTATATACACTATTCTAAAGTATTATTTTTTTAACACCTCCCTTTCTTTTAATTAATGCATTTTGTAATACATGTGTAAAAAAAATAATGCTATTTTTGGATTAAGATGAAAACATGTGGTGTAACATGTGTGTGGAAAAAATAATGTTATTTTTGGAGCAAGATCAAAAAATGATTAGGTTAATAGGAATTCGAAAAAATAATGTTATTTTTTTAGTAAGATCAAAACATATCAAAACATGATTAAGATAAAAGGAATTCATCATTTTACATTTACAATTGTCTATGATGAATACTCATAAACTCATCAAACTCTTTATTATTTATAAACACATTAGTTTTCTTTGTTCCCTCCTACGTGGGACTTGTTTAATATCCAACCCAAGCTAAACAATGTAAGAACAAACGGAGCAGTCAGAATATTAAAAAGCTTAAACAAAGTAACAAAAAACAAAACACTAATAATGATCGAGGGAAAAGATAGAGGAAAATAAGTTAATCTACTGCTTGAAGGAGATTGAAAAACTGAATCTAAATGGGGACTCATATTCCACTACAAATCAAACTCAAAATAATCTGTTCACTGTTCTATTCCCATACACACAAGTGAAACTCATTTAAGTTCATGATAAAAATGTGAGATTCAATTTAGTCTATGAGAAAACTAAAACCAAACATTTAGTCATGAGAATTTTTTATTGGGACAACTTAATTTTTGAGACTCAATATATTTTGATGTCTCATCTTTTTTATATGGTGATCCTCGATCTCACATATATTATAATTTTCCTTATCAAAGTTTATAGGAACTTATGTCTCCCCCTATCCCAAGGACCCAGTTGTTTTGAGTTTTCTTTTTTTCTTTCTCTGGGCTTAAAAGTTGTTTTAATTTATTTTCTATAGACTACACTAAATTGATTTTCTAAGTTTTTCTTTGGGCTTATTATTTTAGGATTTTAAAAACAGTTATTAAAATGTAGTGACTATTTCTCACGTAAAATGTAAGGACCAAAAACATATTTAACCTTAAAATAATGGGTTAAATATGTTTTTGGTCCCTGTAAAATTGGGACCTTTTAAGTTTAGTCCTTACTTTCTCTAAAAAAAAAAGTTTAGTCCTTACTTAATTTTAATAATTCTTTTAGTCCCTAATTTTTTTTTCTGCACTCAGTATTAGTCCTTCCTCAATTTAAATTTGTTTAATTTATGCTTAAACTCTTGAGTTTTTGAACAATTTTTTGCAGACGTGTTAAAAACATTACTAAAAGTTCCTCTACAAAAAATTGTCGCAAAATTTGATTTCTACATCCAAATTTTGTTAATTTTATCTTTAACTTTTTCCGTTTTAAAAAATTCATATTTAATTCGTTTCATGTTAAAAAATTTTAAATTTTAGTTAATGAACCTTTCATAGTATTCTAAACTTGTCTGAAAAAAATCGTACAAAAATTTAAGAGTTTAAGGATAATTAAACAAACTTTGTTGTAACAGGGACTAAAATTAGAAGTAATTTTTTTTTTGTACGGACTAAAAAACCTATTAAAATTAAGTAAGAACTAAACTTAGAAGTTCTCAATTTTATAGGGACCAAAAACATATTTAACCCTAAAATAATTGAGACACGCTAATTGTCACATCAGCATTCCGTTAGAGAATTAACAACATGGACTAATTTTAATAACGGAAATAAAATGTGGGGATTTTAAAAACATTTAATGAAATGTAGGGACTATTCTTCAAAGGGGTGCAAAATATAAGGACTAAAAACATATTTAACCCTATATTTTTTAATATCACAATAATAAAGATTTACATTATAATGTTTCTATATTTTTATAGGAAACTTTGTTTAGGAGAGTAATTGAAATAATGAAAAATACAAGAAAATTGTTGTCCACACTTAAAACAATGTCGAAGGAACTAACCAGCGGTTAACTACCGCGGTTGAACAATTATTGCCCCTCATTCTTGTTAACTATCGCGGAGTCCATCGGTAGTTAACTATCGATGCGATTTCTGCTACAAATTTCAGGAGGAACCATTACTCTCGCATCTATTATCACTCTCGACTCAATCTCTCAACAGCTCTCTAAAATCTCATCCAAATTTATTCGACAAAATCTTAGTGCTATTATACATTTTAGTTGTTATAATTGTTTTTTTATATATAATTTTAGTTTTAGGTTGATTTAATTTTTGTTGTTTTTTGTAAAAAAAAAAAATGAATTAAATGTTTGCAAGTAAGATATTATGAATCATTTTTAGAGTAGATTTAAGTTGATTAAGTATGTTTGCATGTTTATGTTGTAGTTTTAAGTTTTAGGGTTTGTGTATAATTTGTACTTCAAGTGTTTGATGAAATGTTTGAATGAGTTTTTCATAGATTATTTAATTTCTTATGGTGTAGATCTGAAACAACGGACAATTTGTTCAAAGCTCAAGTACGTTTCAACGGTAGAAACCCTCATTTGTTCAAGGTTCGAGTCGATGTCACGCTAAAGGATCTGAAGGATCAACTGAACGAAATCAATAAAGGACACAACCCCGAAGACAGAATGATGGTGGAGAACCTTCAGTATACACGTCCCGGTTGTTTGCAGACCGAAAAGATAATGCTGACAGATCATGATTACGCGAGGAGCATGTTCTCCAAATATTATCAGGAACGCATGTTCCCGAGGATTGAGATGGAAGCTACATTGCTGAGATCGCCTGAAGATATTCTCAAGAGTTTGATTCTACCATAAGATTATGTTTAGGTAGCATCATTATTATGTAGTGTCTTATTTTGTTGGAATTTAAGTTTAATTCTTGTTAATTTGCGGAAGATGTTGGTATTGAAGTGTCTTATACTGAATGTAAGGATTCGCAAGCCTAGTTGAAAAGTCAAAAGAATAGATAAAACATATGTTGTATTCTACCTAATGGTTGTACAAATTTTTTCACCAGATTCCTTTATATAAGATGAGTGTGACATAAGGGAATGCACCTCTAAGATATTGTTTTGTACTTGATCATGCTCTTCTGTCAATTGAAATTTGTCAGTAAGATTAAGTTCAAAACAACCTCTTGGAATGCATTCTTGTTTGTCACTACTCATATGAGGGAATTTGATGGGAAAATTTGTACAACTCATTTTGTAGAATGCAACATGTGTTATATCCATTCTTTTGAGTTTTCAAATGGTGCTGTAAATCTTTACACTTAGTATAAGACACTTTAATGCCGATATTTTTCGCAAACTTTCAACAATTTAATTTAAACCCAACATCGGATGATACCACATATTTAGGAAGAATATAATGTAATGTAACGTATCGGAGATCAAAACCTACACTAATCCTAAAAATTCTACCACAAAATTCCTAAGAATTTCAAATAATTCCTAGCAATTCTACAACAATTCATTAAATTCAACTCTAATCAACAATTTCTACTCGAATCAACATCACACAATTCAATCAAATCATAAACATCTAACATCATAAAATAAAAAATCAACAAAACCTAATTATGTGACAATTTATCCAAAAAAATGTAACAATTCAATAAAAAAAAAGTCAATGCAATAGGATAATAAGCACTTATTTGATTTTGTGATTGTAATTGGCGTTGAATGGCTTAAAGTTGGAGAAAATCGCAACATTGAAGCTCAATACTGCAACAATGGAGTTTTGGAAATTCCTATGTGCCGTTCTGTTCTTATAACAGAGCATCGGCAGTTAACTGCCGATGAAACCTCGACAGTTAACTGCCGATAGAACCTCGATAGTTAACTACCGCCGGTTCATTACATCAATAGTTAATTACCACCGGTTCGTTGCATTGATAGTTAACTACCAAATGGTCATTTTAATCATTTAGAGATGTGTTACAGCGTCAACAACAATTTTCAAAATACAACCCAAAATCCTCCATCTAGTTTATATGTATAATAATATAGATATATATGTATAGATAAGTATATAAGATAATAGAATATATGTATAGATAGGTTCCTAAAAAGGGGTAAATATTATGCCACAACCTTTTGTTTTGCTTACGAAGATAATAGTCATTTTGATCTCGACATATGTAACGGGCGGTCATAATAATATTTGAATGTATCAAAATTTTAAATTAGTTTGTAATTGTGCTCTCTTTTAATCAAAATAGTTTATCTCATTAAAATATTTCGTTAATAAATCCTTCATTACTCCCCCCGATTCTTCACCTAACCTTTCACACCATGTCCTATACTAGGAAGTTATGGTTCCTAATGCAATTGTGGGCTTTGAAGTTCATAAAAAATTCTAATTCCAGTCACGTGCTGAATGTGTCATCACCAAACAAATCTTATACTAAATTATTTTGTTCATTTTATGTCATTAAAAGCATATGGCTGCCCAGGTCTTGTGAACTACCATCTCATGTAAGTGGTGTTTTATGGGTGGTTTGGATCAGTTTTGATCAAACATGTTAGTCAATCCAATCAAATTTCATCAGTATAGGTTGAGTTCAAAATTTATATTTATTATGTACCATCGACGTTATCTCCTTTAAGTGTGAGATTCTCCGCATCCTTTATTCAAGACCAAGAACAACTCCTACTCCTTCATTAAGGTGAACCAGACTTAGATACCACTCTTGGGAGTTCCAAGAGAGCCTTAAAACATTGGAGTGAGTCATTACATTGAAGTAAGAATAACCACACAAGTAAGTTTTGACATCATATCTTCATCAAAAACCTCAAGAAATTAGGTATATCGGTTTCTTAACTTATATGTTGCTCAATATCTACTTTCTCATCCAAAGTAAGACTTCTAAATCTCACTTATCATGTCAACAATTGTAATCAAGTTTTTTGAAGAAGAGTAGGAAAGAGGTGTTGAAGGTTTCAAAAGAAATTCATTGCATATTGCTCCCCAAAGTAGATTTACCTATCAAAAACTAGTGACCTGCGAGCTAAGTTATACAGGCTATGCTATTAAATCCTTTGTCACAATCGAAGATGATCACTATAGGAAATGGCTATTATGCATTTAGCTTTGTAGTTCTAGAGGATTTGAGGAGTGTATGGGTTGTTGATGTGTTAAAAGTAAATTTGTGCATACTTTGGTTTTGGTCGCCAGATTTTTTTTAGTCCTAATAATCAAATGCAATCTCATGCTCAATGCTGAACCTATGTACGTGGTTTACCGTAAGAAAATGGGCACCTATGAAGCACAGATACGGACACGGACACCGGACATGACACGGACACGTCGACACAGTTAATAATTTGAAAAAATCACATAATTCAGTGTAATTACAAATGTGGGTGTCGTGTCGGTGTCGGACACGACACATTTCCGACATCGGGACACGCCCAATCCGAGGAGTGTCTATGCTTCATAGATGGGCACAATGAATATGAAAAGTTTTCTCTTTTTTGTCCCCTCTGCAACACCATCAGGCACTATAAGGTACTATATATTCAACTAAACACTTGATTTTGATTACATAAGTATAATTTAGAAAAGTGCACCAAAAGTTCAATTTCAAGGAAAATTTAGAAAGCAAACCATTAACAAGTCATTCATTTTCATATCCATTATTCAATTTCTTTTTGTGATGAAGCCCAACAAATAATAATGTATACAAGTGCCAGCAAATACCTCACTTGCAGTTATAAAGGATATGAAGTCTGGGAAATGGAGGCACATTCAATAAGAACCTCTACATTTACAACATTAAAGATCATATTACAAGAGAATTAAATATTGACAACAAATATGGTGTCGGACACCGTATATTATAAATATACAATTTGGTATTTTTATTTATTTTCTTTCGCTCAGTCATGTCGGCAGTTGAGTTGAGCGTGTTTACATACCACATCCATATACGGCGTCAGACTTGCGATGTTCAAATATCCCTACTCTATTATAAACAAGGTTGAACATGTTGCAGGCCTTCACACACTTTTGAAGAATATTTGTACACATGGTAGCTATGTTCCTTTAATCTGAAAGTTTGGAAATATATGTATTGTAAGCTATCAAATCAAGAAATCACTCACATTATGCTTTCTTCTCGTTGATCAAAGCATAAGCATCACTGTATATCGCCACAGCATTTGACAAAACCGCTAGCACTATCATAAGGATAGCCAGAATCGTGTCTGTTTTAGTTGCTATGTTGTATCGATCCCTACAGGAAAAGAAAATGCTTAATGATAACTTTTGAGTTGATTAATCATATTTACAGAACTAAATGAATTCAGTGACCAAACTCACCTCAGAGCGATTGCAGCTGGAAATATGAATGCTATACAGACAGCACCTGTTGCTCCAGTGAACTGGAAAATAACCCAAATGTTCGGTATGAAATTTGCTCCGAGGAAGATAATGAGAACAAGGGCAATAGTAACTGATGAAAATCTTAAGTTATCAACAACCAAAGGCCTTCTTGATGAGGAAAATATCAGACCATCTACGTTGAGCCTCAACGCATAGAAAATTACAGGAAATACAAGCACAAGATGCGCAGCATAGCTCAAACGAACAGCATCATTGAGCGCAGAACCGAAGGGAATTCCAAGATCAGTATCAAAATTGGCAAGAACATCATCAAGAACTCCTTCACCAAATAGAAGGAACCCAAAGAAGCTTGTCAGTAAGTACACCGAAGAGCATAGAGTAAGGGACGTACGCACAACCCCACGTATCCGTGAGGAATCCTCCAGTTCATTCTCTATGCTTTGAACTGAAAACAAAGAGCACACACTGTAATCACCATATAATAAATCTATGAAGCAAACAAGTGGATCTATATAGCTAACTGCATTGATGTCATCCTCCCACATAACCGAAACTTTTGCAATAGTTGCCGATGTTTATTAGTACGTGGAATCAGCTTGTGGATTATACAACCACATTAAGAAACCAAGCCTAAACCAAAAATTTATACTATCAATCGTCGTGTTGGTAACATAGAATGAACAACCAAGTATATAAAAACACTTCCTTAGTGTTCCGTGTTTTGACTCATTAATGATGCACAACCAGAAATTAACCAAAATAATCTGAAAATCAATTTTGTAGCTCATAAAAAATTGACACGTATGCTTACTTTTCAGATTAGTTGGACATAGAATGAGGTGATGCTTATGGAATAAGTAGTCAGAAGACCTTAATCTTCTTCATGCAAATCCATAACCAACTTATAATTATACAAGTCTACTGAGAGAAATAAAAACATTAAGAGAAAGGTTTCAAACTATTCGATACCATTGTAGTGACATACATATGCTGTCATCAGCACAGGAACTACAGTGAATAGATCGAAAACTGAAGCTGCATCAGTAATGACCGGGAAGAGTCTTGGCATCCCAATGCCGCCGCTAATAATCTTGATAATTGAGATCCCTACGGCAATGATAAGGAAAAGAACTGCTAATCCAATTGACAATGCAGACGTGAATCTCAATGAATCTGCAATAATCACAGAGAATACAGCTAAATTTGTCATAGAAGTGTTACATGGACACAAACCAAATAACATCGCAACAAAACTTGATTTCATAGATAGACCAATTTGTACTTGAGTGAAAAAAGTGAGTATTGGCAAATAATCATGTGTATCAAATAAGCATCAATTCCAAATAACCATGTGTACCACCTAGTTGTTTATTGATCTTGTTTACCATTTTTTTTAGTTTACAAACGATGAAATGGAAACTTTCATCCATACAATTACCGTCCCGCATTTGAGTCATCTTCCTAACATGGTCATCTAATCTATAGCCATTTCGGTAAATGACACAACTATATGTTTCTATATGCAAACCAATTAATACAAGAAAAGAAATATCACTCACCAATCCGCTTAAAGCTGACCAAAGGTGCAACCACAACAAATGTTGCGAAGGTAATAACAAATGTACGCCCGGTCCACCAATGGACACCAAACCATCCTTCAAGGACACCAGCATGGTGAATTCCACTTGAAGTTGTTCCAGAAATCACATCACCTACAATATGAACAAAAACAAAATTGAATTATACAACCTTAAATTCTTCTCTAATGATAACAGTAAAAGTCTAGACTTAAGAATATGGTCTCACCAATAATGATCATGTACATGATCAGACTACCGATGGTAGTTAAAACACATATCTCCAACGACGCTTTTCCGTATTTCCCATAGGCATCTCCCATAAGATTTCCATAGGAAGAAAGTTTCCCTGCCCTAGAAAACCTGATTATGAAATCAATTGACTTCTCTGTCAATAAAGCTGTTAGGACTATGACAATAAGACCAGGCACCATCCCTAACTTTTTCACACATGCAGGCAATCCCATAATTCCAGCACCAATAATTGTGGTTGATAAATTGAAAACAGCACCAGAAAATGAAGCTCCATTAAATTCATCAAACTTAACATCACTTTCCTGTGTCTTAGGTAACAAAGGTGCATTTACATCAATAGTTGTCTTGTTCTTCCTTGATTTTTTCTTCTCTAAGTTAGGTGCATGAATTCCAATAGTCATTTTCACTTTTCATGCAGTATCCTTTTTTATTTTTTGAATAAACCCGTTTTTCAGCTTGAAAAATATATTCAAAACTTTATAGCAACCTTTGATACACATTAAAGGTCAATAAAACCAAATACTGTATTAGATTTAGAAGCCAATGAAACCAAGATATTATATTAGAAGCAAGAGAAAATGAGTGGTAGTGATGAAAGAAGACAAAAGACAATAATTTGTTGTTATCATTGGTTGGTGTGAGTCAATTAAATATAATAAAAAAGAAATACGCATTAATATAATACCTTCTCAATTATGCAATGGAATGTTTTTTTATAGATAACTTTGTCAAAGGATAACTTATTTTATTGCGTGAATCAATACCTTCTACATACAACTGTCGAAACTAGTCGCTTGAACCTAATAGAATAGTAATAAATGACAAAACTCTTTAAAGTTAAAGGATAGCGGTTTGGACAGTTGCATTTTTTATTTTCATTGAATTTTGAATTAGAAAGTAGATAATAATTTTTGTACTAAAAAATAGGATTTTTTATAGAAGGATGTAGTTATGGTTATATATATGTCCCATAAAAAACATAAGAGAGGCATTGAAAGTAAAGGGTTGAAAAGATAGAAGTAGAGAAATATATTTGACTTTTTAATTATTTTATGTTTATATTTTATGTTGAAAAGATTGTTGTATTTATTTAAAACGAAAAACTAGAAAATTAAATATATTATATTTTATTAAGAAAAATACATATTTTATATAAAAGTTAATTATACGATAAAGCTGTTCTTTTTTAAAATTAATTTAACATACCAAACTATTCAAAGCGAATCAATTAAGAAATATAAAATAATTGTATGTTGATTGTTTAATATTAAGGACAGTTAAGTCTTTTCAACTATAATTATAATTTTCTAGTCACTTTTGTTAACTAGACAAAATGACAACATCTACTAAAAACTCACACACAAATAGGAGAAGTCAGAGTTCAAACCAACGGTGTCCAACCTATCAATTTCAGCATTTTTGTGAACTCTCTTCTCACTTTCGATTCACTTCTATTTCTTCTCTCCTCTTTCTCTTATACCACACTTTATGTCAAAACTACTACATTTTCACATATTTCTCTCTTTTCAACCTCTTCTTACAACCAATCAACGAAAACATATATAATTGTGCCATACTATGAAGTGCATCAACAGTTCAATTACAAGGAAAATTTAGAAAACAATCTATTAACAAGCCACACATGTTCAAATCCATAATTCAATTTATTTGTCTTGTCCAAAACTGCTTGAACTTGACCATTCTTTCACAACCACCGGCACATCCCTTTAGTAACATGCATCCTATATTCTGGGATGCTTTTGCATGTTACAAAAGAAATATGATATTTTGGCAACAAATATGTAGTCGGAGTCGGATAAATATAGCATTGTGTTTTTCATTTATTTTTTAATCATGTCGACAGTTGGGTTGAGTTTGTTTTCATACCATGTCCGTATACAGCTTCGGATTTGTGATGTTATAACTCTACTCTGTTATAACCAACGTTGAACATGTTGCAGGCCATCACACAGTTTTGAAGAATATATGCACATATGGTAGCTTTGTTTATATTAATCAACCTATCAGACCCTCACAAAAAAATAATTTTATACAACCATCAGAAATTATGTTCCTTTCATCTGAAAGTATGGAAATACTTGTACTGTGAGCTATCAAATCAAGGAATCGCTCACATTAAGTTTCCTTCTTGTTGATCAAAGCAGAAACATCACTGTATATAGCCACAGCATTTGAAAAAACCGCCATCACTATCATAAGGACAGACATAATCTTGTCTTTTTTAGTTGCTATGTTGTATCGATCCCTGTAGGAAAAGAAAATGCTTAATGATAATTGTTGAGTTGAATAATCATATGCAAAAGCATGAACAGAGAACCGTCTATAAAACTACTTAAGAGAATGATAAGTATCTTAGAATTCTTGAAATAAAATATTGTGGGGGGGGGGGGGGGGGGGGGGGCCCTCCTCCTGGAAGAGAAAAAGGGCTCTGATAGGGTTTTGCCTTAGGGTTTGCTCTCTGCCTTCTATGCTGCTACCATATGTCAATGGCCATCTCAATGTCGTAGAAAACTTCGTCTGAGGGGCGTTAAAGGTATTTAATCAATGTTGCGGCTGATGTGTCACATGGTACAAGGCAACTATCACCATTTTCTGCAGTTTTTCTATATAATGGATTCTGATAATTAGAAATCCAGTTAGTATTTACCAAATAAACTAGGTTAATGCCGTCCTTCATGAATGCTTATTTAGGTATTTTGTCTCGATGCAAGTTAAAGAACAAAATCCTATAATGACGTAAATCAATCAAACTTTTATTTCTATCCATAGAGTCGTATTTTGATTTGATACAAAATTAAATCCATTTGATACGAATCTTTATTGTATATCTATATCTATATTGGAAATGAATCTCATCTTGAGTCCGATTCATTATGATGAGTCCTGATTCATTAGAATGAATCACTACCTAAACTCAGAATAGCCAGCCACTTCTTTTCTGACAACTATGTATAAACAGCCACTTTTTTATCATTTGATTTATGAGTTGAATCTTACATTATTTTGAGATTAGTAGATGAAATATTAGTTTATAAGTTTGCTATGTTGCTTGTATTTACTTAAAATGTCATATTTTTATTGCTAATGTATCTTACAATTAATAATAAGATTCCATACATGATTCAGAAAATCGGTCGTCCTTGTGAATCTCGATTATATAACCATGTTTCAATTTTTTTTTACTTCTCTTCCACTAAATATCTAAAGCAAACAGTAAAACCACCAAAAAATCCATTACAGAACTAAATGAGTTCAGTGACCAGACTCACCTCAAAGTGATTGCAGCTGGAAATATGAATGCTATACAAACAGCACCTGTTGCTCCAGAGAACTGGAAAATAACCCAAATGCTAGGTATGAAATTTGCCCCGAGGAAGATAGTGCCAACAAGGGCAATAGTAATTGATGCAAATCTGAAGTTATCAACAACCAAAGGCCTTCTCGAAGAGGAAAATATGAGACCATCTATGTTGACCCTCAATGCATAGAAAACTACAGGAAATACAAGCACAAGATGCGCAACATAGCTAAAACGAACAGCATCATTAAGAGCAGAACCAAAAGGAATTCCAAAATCAGTATCAAAATTGGCAAGCACATCATCAAGAGTTCCTTCACCAAATAGAAGGAACCCAAAGAAGCTTGTCAGTACATATACTGAAGAGCATAGAGTAAGGGAAGTACGCACAACCCCACGCATCCGTGAGGAATCCTCCAGTTCATTATCAATGTTATGAACTGCAAATAAAGAACACACAAAAATTAATGCAAAAATCAGACAATACATCCATGAAGTAAACAAATTTTAGTCTTCCCAGTTCCAACTAATGGTGCATAACCAGAAATTAACTAAAATAAGCTGAATTTCAATTTTTTTAGCTCATAAAATAATTATTTTTTCATAAAAGAGACTAATGCAGTGCAAAGGAATCAATATCATTATAGCATATAAAAAGTTGACATGCATGGTTTCTTTGCAAATTAGTTGGAAATGGAATGAAGTGATGGTTTTGGAATAAGTAGTCAGAAGACCTCAACCTTCTTCATGCAAATCCATAAGAAACTTAGAAATTCACAAGTCAATTCTGAGTAAAAACATTAAAACAAGGGAATCGATTATTAAGCAAAGGTTTCAAACAATTTCATACCATTGTAGTGACAGATATAAGCTGTCATCAGCACAGGAAATACAGTGAATAGATCAAAAACAGAATCTACATCAGTAATGACAGGGAAGAGTCTGGGCATCCCAATGCGTCCACTAATAATCTTGATAATTGAGATCCCCCCAGCAATGACGAGAAAAAGAACTGCTAATCCAATTGATAATGCAGATGTGAATCTCAATGAATCTGCAACAACCACATATAATGCAGCTAAATTTGTTAAAGAAGTGTTGCATGGACATAGTTGAGCAATGGTATTGATACCGGCAGTGTACAGGTGTACCAGAAAACACGTAAAACCAAGGTACAAAAACATAAAAGCAAGTATTAAAATGATAATATAAATCTAATGTTCTAATTCACTTGGGCAAAAATATGAAAGGGGGTGAAGTAGCAATTTATTTCATTTGGTAACAAACCAAACAACTTAGCAACAAAACTTGATTTTATACTAGACCAATTTGCACTCGAGAGTTTAGAGTACTCATGCAACATAGGTTTTAGAGGATGATCCTAACTATATCAGTGGTTAGACAACTACCATCCTCCTATCACATAACCTGAATATAACATTGCATAAAGGATTCAATTTGTTGGTATGAAAATGCAACATGTATCAAAGCAATAGAATGTTGAATACCGAGTATATGCATTTTGAATTTCCATTTTTTTTTTTAATTTGTTGGTATCAAATTGCAACATGTTTGAAGTTTAAAAGTAATAGATTGTCAAACTTGTAATTGTTTGGTCATAAAAAATAGGATGGAACAGAATGAAATCTCTTCCATATTGCATCTCTAGTTTTCTTCACACAGTTTGGGACAGATGGAATCAACAAATTGTTTATTGATCTTGTGACCATTAAAAAGAAATGGAAACTTTCATCCATACCATCCAGTGTTTGAGTCATCTTCCTTACATTGTCATCTAATCTAAGTGACACAACAATATATTTCTATTTTTCACATCAAATAATGCAAGAAAAGTATACACACTCACCAATTCGCTTTAAGCTGACCAAAGGTCCAAACACAGCAAGTGTTGTAAAAACAACAACAAATGTGCGCCCAGTCCACCAATGGACACCAAACCATCCTTCAAGGATACCAGGATGGTGAATTCCACCTGAAGTCGTTCCAGAAATCACATCACCTACAATACAAACAAAACCAAACTGAATCATGCAACCTTAAGTTCTCGTCTAAACAGATAAATGGGTGAGTAATCAACTAAAACAGAAACTGGTCATAACAGTAAAAGTCCAGACATACAAATTTTCAGTGCTAGACTTAAGAATAAGGTCTCACCAATAATGATCATGTAAACAATCAGAATACCAACGTTAGTGATTATAACACATATCTCTACCAGTGCTTTTCCGTATTTCCCAAAGGTATCTCCCATAAGACTTCCATAGGAAGAAAGATTCCCTGCTCTCGAAAACCTGATCATGAACTCAATTGCCTTCTCTGTCAATAATGCTGTTAGGATTATGGCAAGAAGACCAGGTACCATTCCCAACTTTTTGACGCAAGCGGGCAAGCCCATGATCCCAGCACCAATAACTGTGGTGGACAAATTGAAAACAGCCCCAGGAAATGAAGCTCCATTGAATTCATGAAACTCAGCATCTGTTTCTTGACACATAGGTAACAAAGGTGCATTTTCATCAACAACTTCCTTTTTCTTCCTTGGGTTTGCATTAGCTACAAGAGCATCAGGTGCAAGAGCTCCGATTGTCATTTTCAGCTTTCAAATCTATCTCTCTCTCTCTCTCTCTAAATTTCAAATCAGCTTCTTGATGCTCTGTCAAATATTGTATTGGATCATAATTCAGAACCGAAATATCAATAGCAAAATAAGCACTTAATCAAACAAATTCAGAGATATTGAGTTCAAGAAATCTTACAAAAATGCAACCAAAAAACAAAAAGAAGCTAAAATAATTAGAAGCAAGAGAAAGGTGGAGGCAAATGCTATTTTTATTATTAATTAAAGTGATACAAATGGCAACTATATCCCTTGAGGTTATAAGATCAAGCTCCTCCACGAAGCTACACCTCATAGACAGAGAATATTAATTATGGATATTATTACAATTTTCTTCTCTCTGTTTTTTTTTTAGAAGCAAAGTGCCATTAATAGGTGTACAAGGGGTACTCCACGTTACAAACTAGAGGGTTATAAAGCTAGACAATGCAACCAAGACAAACTAAAGGGTTATTAAACCAGTCTACAAAATTGAAACCCAACCTTCCTGCACTGTGAGCAACCACCCAACTCAAAGACACCATTATAATATGATTCAATAATTCTAGAACATCTGCCACTCCTCTTTTGAAAATAATCTTATTTCGCCTCACCCATATGCACCAAATCGTAGTGCCAAATTAAGAAACGTTTTTTCTTCAGCTTTTTCTTATCATCGCTCTGAATACATAAAGTGCATTAAGGTGACTGTTGAACACGCCCTACAAGATAAGGAACACTCAAAAAATAGGTGCTGTGAGGTTTTGTCATGTCGAAAACAAAAAACAGAACTGCTTTTCCTCGTTTAATCTAGCAAACCTCTTCGCACCAGAGTGATCCTTGTAGGTAATCTGTCAATAAGCAGCCTTCGCACAAGGTCGATCTTCGATGGAACACCACTACTCCAGATTTACCTCAAAGCCTTGCTAAGATCATGGTCAATTGCTGTATTTTGGAAAGACTGCTGCTGCAGAAAGTATCCCGTCCTGACTCCTGACAGTGTGTCATCCAACCGCATCACACTTTCAGATCAACGAATCCTTAGCCCCTCTGTTTGGGTAAATACCAGTCAACAGTTCCAGCAATTCTGCATAAGTCTGCTCTTCCCAACTGAACACAGGTCGGCGCCATGACAGTTCCCAACTCTAAACACCACCAGACCAGCACTAGCTTCAGCCACAGTACAATCTTTATCTCCTGCCACTGCGTACAAGCGCAGAAAAATCTGCATAAGCGGCTCCGAGCATAACCAAGAATCGCTCTAAATATTAACTATCAACAAATTCCACATTCTTAGCTTTACACCGGTAGCGAACCAATCCGGTTGATTGTAAATGAGCCCCCCAAAGACAGTTTTACAACTTTCTTCTTTAAATTGGTGTACACAAAGAGACCGAGAGAAACATGCATATAAATAGTATTGATTAATATTGGAAATTGATGTAATGTAAACTACTCATGAAGAATTAAAAATTTAGTGAATAATATAATAGGGTATACATGCACTTTGGTACTTAAATGTGTGAGGCGTTGTCACTATAGTCCTAGAATGTATCGAAATTGCAAATACATCCACAAATGTCTCTTTTATCAGTTATTTTGGTCCTCGAATCTGGTTTAAGGTATTTAGTTTAGTCTTCAAATGTGTTTTCCATTGGTAAATTTAGACTGTAAAATTACAAACAAAAGAAGCAATAGGGATGTGTTTCCGATTTTTATACATTTAGGGACTATAGTGACAGTGCCTTATACTGAGGGATCAAAATGACTCTTTACCCTTGTATAATACTCACCAAAATGTTCAGTTGCACTTTTGGAGGGGTCAAAATTGATTCTAGAGCCTGTGGAATTGATTTATGCTCTCTATTACAATTGATTTTGCATACAGAATTGATTCAAACTTAAAGCTAATAATTGAAGGTTTTGATTCTATTACACTAAAATTTGTTGTTGACTTTTACATAAATGTATTCAAACATAAGTCAGTTAACGAATCAATTCAGTCAAAATCAATTTTGTTGACAGAGAATCAAACATGAATTCACTATTCACGGTTGAATTTTGATTATTTTAAAATTTAATAATTTAGGTAAGTTTCAATGATGAGATAACAAAGTGAATAAAATGCAACTAAGAAAGCGAAAATGAAAACATAACAATGAAATTGAATTGAATGGAATTGGTGGATAATGAAGAAACCTGTATGGCGCGAAACAGTTGAAGAACAGAGGAAGCATGAATGAGTTGTTCGTTAGAGAGTATAATAATAGTGTTGAATTGAACAAGAAGAGTAAATTAGAACCATTTTCATCTTTGAAAATTGAAATCGTAAGATGCAATCTTCAAATTCTGTTGGTATTAATAACTCAATTTTGGGTCCAACCAGGTTCGTGTGGTCACGAGTTCATATAAGCTATTTTGGGGCACTCCCACGTGTACTTCAAGTTAGTTAATTAGTTAACACATAACTTCACTTTACTTTCTTTCATGTTCCTTCAAATCATACCATATATGCAAAGTTTATCATTTTTTTTTTAAAAGAACTATTGTTGACTAAAAAATATCTATATTTGATCAAATGACCGATCAATTTGAAAGGTTCAATTGTTGTGGTGTGCAATTGTGAGTTATATGTGTTACATCGGATAAAACAGTAAAGGTTGAACACCTTATAAATAAGAGAACTCATAAACTCATTGTCTTAAAGTTTTGGGATAGAGTGTGATGTCTCTCTTGTGTGATTGTTCTAACCTCGATGTGGACGCTCCTCCAAGACCTAACATCAATCACATTGTCTATTTGTGAAGTAATAAACTAACTATTTATGAACTAACTATTGCTAATGAGTATATAAAGCGTTTATTCAATTAGGATTTAAAAAGTTTCTTTATAATATAAAAATGTTTTATTGTATTCGATCAAATATTTTGTTTAATTTAAAATCATAATTCAAAGGTCATTTGTATATAATTTTTTATGTATTATTTATATGTTTGTCGATGTAGTTTATGAAAAAATAGTTTATAAAAATACATTTTTCGTTAGTATAATGTATAATATACATATGAATTAAAAACATAAACAATTTTTCATAAGTTTATTATGAATTGACATAACATAATTTTCGTTAGTTTATAAACAAGCCCCAAATCAAACTACAAAGAGGCTGGTTAGACCATGGCCTATGGGATCCATACCATGTTGTGAAATTCTTTTTCCTCTCATGTCTCTCACGCACTCTCTTGAATAAAAAAGTTAGTCTAGAAACTAAGAGGGTGTATTGGATTGAGATTTTAAAAGACTTTGTGTGATTATATTGATTTTGATGGATTTTAAAAGATTTTATTCAAAGGACTTTTTACAATCAAGATTTTTAATCAGGATTTTAATGAATTTATAATATAAACTTTTAAGATTTCAAAGGATTTTATGAGATTTTAAGATTGAATGGATTGTATAATTCTTAAGAAAAATTAAATATTACAAGAGTGAATGAGAACAATTATCAAATTGTAATATGGTTAACAACAAAATAACATAATGTTGCCTTCCTTGTTAATGTATAGTAAAATAATAACAATAAAAAATATATGTTAAAAAAACCCAAATAATCATAATAAATTAGAATTACAAATTGACTTGAAAAAACTTTACACTTATGAATCTGTAATATTAATAGTGAAATGAAATATAATTAGTGTGAAATACAATTAGTATTAGTAAGTAACATGCACATCAACATATTTTCTTGACTGGAACATGAACAACAATGAGAAGCAATAATATAAAAACTCAGGGGGCTGGAAAGAGAAAACAATGAACAACAATGAGAAGCAACTGCATTGTGAATAAGGAGTAATTACGATGAAGGAATAATAAAAATAGGCTATGAGTGTGGAAAGAAAAAACAAAAATATAGATGTCTCAAAAAGTCTCAAGGTTTTTTGTGAGATTATTGAATGAGCATATCATGTGTATTTTTAACTAAAAAGTCTCACAAAATCCATTATACGAAAAAATATATTAAAATCTATAGACTTTTGAATACCAATAGACAATTCATAAGTCATGAGAAATCTTAATTGAATACCAACGGATTTTGTTGCCTTAAAAAAAAAAAAGTCATGATTGTCTTAATTGAATACCACAAGATTTGTTTACATTTTATAAAAGTCTTGATTGAATACCACTAGACTTTTTTATTATAAAAAAGTCTTTTAAAATCCCTTGAATTCTCAATTCAATACACCCCCTAAGGCTTTGTTTGGTAAAAATAAGCTATAAGTTAGCTGATAGCTGAAAAGCTAGCTTATAGCTGAAAATCTCACTTTTTAAAAATAATGTGTTTGGTAAAATTAGTTGTTGAAGTGGCTGATAAGTATAAAATGACATGTTTTTATTTTGTTTTTTTTCTTCATAAATTACACATGATATTTTTTACTAAATGTATTTATTTTTAATTATTTTCATCGACAATATGTTAAAATATACTTTATGAATTCAATTTGACATTTTTTATTGAACAATTTTTTTATGAATTTTATTTAACTAAAATTGCTTTACTATTTATTGTAAACCAAAAAAAAAAATATGGAACAACAAAAGTATATAAAAAGTGTAAGATGACATTTAAAAAGTTCCTTAAAACAAGTGTTATAAAACGTCCAATAAAAGAAAGTGAAATCCTTGAGAAAAAAAAAAGTGAAATCAAACGTGGTTAGAACGTGGTAGTTTTGTTTATTAAAAATTAATAAAATTAAATTAATAAGGTTAAAATTGGATGAAAGTATAAAAAGCGACAAACTATAAGCTCAAAAGCTACTTGAATTAATTTTTCAAAAAACGCTATAACCTAATGGGAAAAGATTTTTATCAAACACGTCTTATTCTATCAAAACAAGCTTATAAACTAGTCCAAGAAGTTATAAGCTAGCTTATCTATGTTACCAAACACAGCCTAAGTCACACGACATAAACAATTAGATTTTTTTTGTGTAATTGCAAATTTTTAAAGTATAAAAGTTTGAACCCTAGGGTAATTTGATTTTTTACTAATTTTATATTACAATTTATTGGTGGATTAGTTACTAGTATAAGATAAAAACTTGTGTTGCAACTCAAATAAATTTGTAGTGTGCCCTTTTCTCATAAATCAATAGGCTTAAATATGCATTTCGTTTATGTAATTTGGGCGTGTTTTGATTTTCGTCCTTGTAAAAAAATATTTAAAAAAATCCTTATAATTTTTTTTTTGTTTTAAAAAGGTCTATGACCCTACTTTTTTGCTGATATGGGATGGTTTTGGCCACGTGGAAATTGCTGACTGTGCAACTTTTGCCACGTGGCAGTCCACGTAATTTAAAAATTAAATTCTGAAAATTATTTTTTAAAATTAAAAAACTGAAAATAAATTAAAAAAAGATTAAAAAAATCATGAAAAAATTCCAATTTTTTATCAAAGATGAAGAAAAAAAATTGGAAATTATTTTTTAAATCTGGAAATTAGTTTTTCGAAATTTTTTAATTTTAACAGTTTTTTCCAAAATTTTTTATGATTTTTAATTTTTTTCATATTTTTTAATTTAAAAAAAATTAAGAATATTGATTTTTTTTTTTAATTATGTGGCATGCCACGTGGCCAAAACCATACCAAATCATAACTAAAGTGGGGTCAGGGACCTTTTTAAAACAAAAATTTTACAGAGATATTTTTAAATTTTTTTGTTTACAAGGACGAAAATCAAAACGCAACGAATTGTATATTTAAGCCAAATCAATATGCATCAAAGGCACTGTATCCTATGATTTGGATAAGCATTGGAAATTATCAGATAGATTTTAATATATAGAATATTACTATCCAAACTAGTATATTATGCGACAACAAAACCTTACAAAATATTGTAAAAATAAAAAAATAAATAATAAACCTTACAAAATGAAAAAAAACATGGATGCAATTAAAGCCATAGAATCATAAGAGCTCGAACATACTAGTCCCCTAAGTCAAACTTGTCATCCTTTGACACAAATCATATTTGTGGTCCATGATTACTAATGTGCGTTACAGATTCGTTTAATTGTATAGTCTACTGCAGAGTCGTTGAATGGATTAGAATTTGGTTTTAGATTATAGGAAGAAAAATATCATTCATTAATCCATTTGTGTTGATTTACAATTTTAGAGTGTGCTATTCTAAAGATCTTAGATAAAAGACTCTAAATTTTTATATCCCAACCACAATTCAAACATACATGTTAATGTCGATCCAATGATAAAACTATTAAAATTCTTGTTTTAGGCCCACTAATAGAAAAATATTTTTCATTAGCTTTTATAAACAAAAGTCCTACAAATACTCATTTATTAAAATTTGTTTTATGCCTCATTAATGTTACAAAACATGGCAACCGTGAAAAAGTTGAGCATAAGCTATGAAATTTTTGTATAGTTGATAGTGAACAATCTTAAAAATGAGAAAGTTAAGGATAAGTTGACAAGCTCAAACCTACTATATTTCTCAAATCTATCGAATATTATTGCACCAATCCTAATCGTACTTTTGTGCATTTTACCACAATAGCGACCACAATTTAAAACCATATTCAATTTCCCTATCATGTTGTACGATTCATGTATACAAAAAGCTTGAAATTGAACCATTCAAATTTGTACGAAAATAATTTTTTTTTTGTGGTGGACGGAGTTTGAACTCCAAACCTTGCATATATTATATATTGTCTCTAACAACTGAATTAAGTTCATGGATAAAAATAAATAAATACAACTAAGCTAAAATCTAAAAGTGTTTTTTTTTAATATAATCTTGCAATTTGCTATATATAAGTTCAGTTTTTTATTTTATATTTAAATGCTTATTCAAGGATTTGTTTTTGACCAAAACATTGCTGCAGGATTGGATTTCAGCAAAAATGATACAGAAAAATTCTGTCAACAGTGAGCAGCCAGCAAGCATTGCAATATGGATAAAACCAGGTCTAGGTCGTTATAAGTGTAATATTGACACCGCATTTTCAGAATCAACTAATCTAGTTGGCATCGGAATGTGTATTAGAGATGAAAATGGACATTTTGTACTTGCTAGAACAGACTACTTCAGCCCCATTTGTGAAGTCCATATTAGAGAAGCGTTGGGACTTTTATCTGCTATGGACTGGGCTCATTTGCTGCAATTAGGAACGGTGGATTTTGAGATGGATGCGAAGAGAGTAGTTGATAGCTTTCATTCCCGTCATAATGAAGTCACAGAGTTCGGGAACATAATTGATAATTGTAAATCTCTCTTTTGACAATTTTATAAAAATTCTCGTGTTGAGTTTGTGCGGAGACAAATAGTTTAACTAAAGCAGCCTTATCATCAATTAGCTCCCAAATATTTGTAGAAATACCGCATTATATTGAACACATTCTATTTAATGAAATGCAATAGTTTTCTACTCATGAAAAAAAATATTTAAATGCTTATTATAAAGTATTCCCATAGTTTCTAAGTTACGTGCACTACTTCTTGATCTCTCCGTATCTACAGCAACTATCACCAAAACTTGTGCTTTATAATGTGAATGTCCAAAACTAACCCTGATCGACATTCAAACATGCATGCAGTATAAAGGGTAGTTAGGGCAAAATGTCACTTTCATAGCAATATAATTATCCGTTTATTCCCTTCTTGTCTTGTCCCTTGTCAAATCTTACACCCTCCACTTTCCCACCAATTTTATGATGCAAAAATAAAATAAATCTCATATAATATACAAATTAATTTTTATTATTAGATCAATAATAAATTTTAGTATTGATTAAATAAAATATAATGTTACTTATTAATTAAATGATAAAAAAGTTACTCGCATATGTTGCAAAATCATTTTTCATCAAATGCATGGGATAATAATAATAATAAGGGTTAATAGATCTTTACTTTAACCCCTGTAATATAGGTTATTTATGATTTTCCTCCATGTAAAATTTTTATTTTGATTCACCCCCTTATAAAATATTTTTATTTTGATTTACCCCCTATAGACCAAACAAAAACGAAAATTTCTTGAAAAAAAAATTGATTTTTGTTTGACCTATTAGGGGGGTAAATCAAAATAAAAATGTTTTATAAGGGGGTGAATCAAAATAAAAAATTTTACATGGAGAAAACCAGAAATGACCTATATTACAGGGGTAAAGACCTATTAACCATAATAATAATAATAATGCAAATATATAAAATCTTTCTGTTAATTGTGACAAATAAATCTCTATATATAGTTTTCATTTTCAAAAAGAACAAGAAAAAACAAAAACAAAAAGCAGATGGTTCCTAACAAGGATTATGCTTGGTTACTAGTCAACACACGTGGTTATTGTTGTTGTAAAGAAGATGAGTATGATAATACTGCATGTATATAAACTCTTTCTATTTCTGTTTTAGGTGAATACCATATATTTAAACTCTTTCTATTTTTAATCATATTGTTATATATATAGTTAAGATCAAGAATTCAACATGTATTATTGTGATCATAAAAAGGACAACAACGATGGTAGAGCTGAGCATAGTTACATGGAAACTGACCCAACTGGTCGCTATGCCAAGGTAAGTTCAAATCATAATCTTGTGTTTTTTTCTTGATATGTTGAGATGATTGTAATCTATTTCATTTGAATTTGGGTTATTGAAATTAGTTTAGTTGGGAGTTTTTGGTTAAAAATCACCGACACAAATATGAACAGTAGACACGACATTGGTACTGACACGTTAGATTATTGATGATAATTTTAGTAAATGAATGATTTGAATGTACACATGTGTGTCGGTGTCGTGTCAGTGTCTGGCACCTACACATGTCAAACAATGGACACACCTTTAAATCAGAAGTGTCGGTGCTACATAGATTTTGAGTCAGAATGAGATACAATTTTTAACATTTTTGTGAGGCGCTCGTGAGCTATGAAGCACCGAGGCAAACACCGAATATGACACTGACATGTGGACAGGTTGGAGGTATTCTTGGAAAAGGGGCAATGAAAATAGTGTATAAAGCCATTGATAAGGTCCTTGGAATAGAAATAGCATGGAACCAAGTCAAACTCAATGAAGCACTTCGTACGCCAGAGGACTTAGAAAGGCTTTATTTAGAGGTTCATCTCCTCAGTAACCTCAAACACCAATCCATCATGCAATTCTATACCTCGTGGATTGATGTCGACAACCGAACTTTCAACTTCATTACAGAAATGTTCACTTCTGGAACACTTAGAGAGTAACCACATGAACATAATCTCTATTTCACTTTTTTTTGACTAGTTTTGTGTTTAATCAGTAATTGATAAGTTTTCGGATTTTGCAGATACAGGAAGAAATATAAGCATGTAGACATGCAAGCAATAAAGAGTTGGGTTCGCCAAATCTTACACGGTCTTGTTTATCTACATGAGCATGATCCTCCGGTAATTCATAGAGACCTCAAGTGCGATAACATATTTGTCAATGGCCATCTTGGACAAGTGAAAATTGGTGACCTGGGTCTAGCAGCGATTCTTCGTGGTTCGCAGCCGGCACACAGTGTTATTGGTACTTATTTTGATATCCTTCGGCAACTCATATTACTAGGCTACATCTTCTGTTGCAAGTAGTGAGCCGCTCTAATAATTCTGTGTTAATACTTTCTCTTTTGTGGCAGGAACTCCGGAGTTCATGGCACCAGAGTTGTACGAAGAAGAATACAATGAACTTGTTGATGTGTACTCATTTGGCATGTGTGTTTTGGAAATTATGACATCAGACTATCCATATAGTGAGTGTACTAACCCGGCACAAATATACAAGAAAGTGACATCGGTAAATTAAGAACTTGGTTTAAAGTTTAATGATACTAGTAAACTCGAAATAATATATAAGTATTTTTTCTATCTTTCAATGTTCAGGGTAAGCTACCAGCAACACTTTTCCGAATTGAAGATGCAGAAGCACGAGAGTTTATTGGAAAATGCCTAGTAAATGCAGCAAGGAGACCATCAGCAAAAGAACTGTTGCATGATCCATTTCTTGTGTCTGATGATGAATCATCGATAACAGTAAGTGGTATGCAGGATCCATTTTTAAACTACACTGAAATGGATAAACTTCAACTGAGGGGCGATTCAGCTAGGGCTTCAATGTCAATAACTAGGAAGCGAAATCCTGACGGTGATGCTCTCTTTCTCAAAGTGCAGATTGTTGACAAGAACGGTACCTGATGTTTTCTTATTACTCAAAGCTATATCTGGTTCGTTGTAGAGAAAATTTTGTTTTAAATCTCTATGACTACATGCTTCGTCCTATTTAACCGCAGCAACGTTTCCTATTCTTCTTTTCCTGCAGGTTCTGCTAGGAATGTATATTTCCCCTTTGACATTTTCACTGACACCCCAATTGATGTTGCGAAGGAGATGGTAAAAGAGTTGGACATCACAAATTGGGATCCTTCTGAAATTGCTACTATGATTGAAGCAGAGATATCAATGCTACTTCCAGATAGGACGAACAGTTATCAAGACGACGAGAATAATGCAAGTCCTCGTCGTTATCATCATTTTCCCTCTGTCTCTTCTGTTTCATCGTCACAAGAATCATTGTCGGGTGCAGTCAATAGAGTTGATGACATATCAAATGGATATCGCTGGCACCCTGGTACGTCTTCTTTTTCCCTTCACAAGCTATGTTGTGGATGTCCTATTTCAATGATGTCCTGAAATGATTGACCTGATAAACTGTTTTTGTAGATGATACGTTTGATTATGACAGCTCGTTATGCTCTTCATATACATATTCCGACTTGAATTTTTGTTCTGTGGACGACCAGTATCATAACGTGGCTTCTACAAGAAACAATAAACATCCCATCATGAGTCACAAGTGTACAAGGTTTTCACATGGTGAAGATCAACTCACTTTGAACCGGTGCAAAATTTTAGCTAAACCACAAGAACCTTCTACAAGTGAATGTGAGAGGATGATAGAGAATCGTATATTAACGAGGAATAAGTCACTAATTGATATGAGGAGCCAATTACTTCACCGATCACTTGTTGAAGAGGTAAACAAAAGACGGTTATTCAAGACAGTTGGAGCTGTGGAAGATATTGGATATCAAACACCTTATAAGATTAAAAGCAAAAAGTCACAACTGAGGAGTCAATAATTAGTCATTAATTAGTGTCTTTTATTTAACATTTAAGTTTATTTTAACTAGATTCAAGATGTTTTTATTTCCTTCTAGAACTATTTTACTTCAATTGCAAGTTATTTTATTTTAGGAACAAATATTTGAAAGATGGAGTCTTGAAGCAAAAGAAAGGAGAATTGGAGCTTATTCATGCCAAAAATATAAAGATCTCATGCAAAAAAATATTGTGCAAAGATTCATGCCAAAAATATGAAGATCTCATACCAAATATATCTTGTGCAAAGAATTTGAAGATCTTGTACAATAATATAAAAGTGGCGCGCCCCATTATACCCTTTACTGCTTTTGCTTCAGAGACAAGCTACCTATTTTGACCTAAAAGCCCATGATTTCTTGTGGAACATTATAGTGAATAGTTGCTTAGGTTTTAAGTCGAAATAAGACTATAAATAAAGTAGCTAGCTATCATAACAATTCATCTTTTGTTCTTGGAATAAAAGTTCACCTTTATTTTACTATTATTTACTTTTATGTTCTTCTTTTCTTCTATGTCTACAATGAATAAAAGTTCAATGAATGTTGGATAAGTATAATGCCTAATCAAATCAAGCCTTAAACCCTAATATTATATAACCCTAGTTTCTAATCTAAATTCACCGTTTGAACATGAATTAACCCTAGCTTCTTATGTAGAAGCGAAAGTGGAGGGTTTGATAATTGTTAATCCATCATCTCAAATATCAATTCATAAAACGAAAGTGGAGTTTTGATATTTGAACAAGTAAATTTAGACAAGGATTGTGAAACATGAGAATAGTCTAGCAAACCTTGGTACATATAAATCAACATAGGGCAAAAAAAACTTACTTTTGTCTTGTAGTGTATTCAGAAAATTGAGAAAAATCTAGATTTGATGTTGCCATTCTGCATTCTATGTTGTGAGAAAAATCAACATAAGCCAAAGGGAATCGAACATGGCGCATATGGGACATTGCCATTCTGTGTTGCCACTAAGTCAATGTACATTTGATGTTAATTTTTGCATCCAATAATAATATATATATATATATATATATATATATATATATATATATATATTCAAAATAAAATCTAGATTTTGTTCATATTCGAGTAATTTTTCAAAATAAAAACCAGAATTCAATTAAAATTATAAAATCTCATATATTTATTTTTTTATTTTATTTTTGTCAAGTAGCCTAGAGAAATTCACCTTAAAGATGAATAAGTGAGGTGCCCGTGCCCGGGGTTCGAACCCCGACCCCTGCACATATCGTGCATTATCCCTTACAAAATAAGGTAAGCTTATAGGGACCCTATATTTATTTTTTTATATACTTATATTAAAAAAACAAAACTGAATTTCTTTTTTTTAGGGAAGAAAAATGAAAAATTGGATGGTTCATGCCTCGTGTGAATCTGGTTTTAAAAATTGTATATATATATATATATATATATATATATATATATATATATTATTGGATGCGAAAATTAACATCAAATGTACACTGGCTTAGTGGTAACACATAATGATAATGTCCCATACGCGCCTGGTTTGACCCCCTCTGGATACACTACAAGACAAAACAAAAAACGGCTGGCCTTGACACGTGTCAAAATCTGTCATTCCCACCATTTCAATTGGCGGTAATGGCCCACTACAGGACAAAAAAAAAATGTAAAAGTGGATCATTTATGTCATTAATTCTCTAATAATCTAATTCTTATATGGGGTCAAAAGTGGAATTGTTTTGGGAAACTGGGACAGAAAAAAAAAAAAAAAAAAAAAATCGCGCTCTCACAGGACTTATCATCAACACTAACACACTCACTGACTTCAGCATTGGTGAAACTTTGTTTCGCTTCCGAATAGACAGTGGCTGAATAATAACTGTTCTGAGGACTAAGACAAAAACTAGTCTCTGACTGAGAATAGTGATTACATATAAAATTATATTTCTCCTACAATAATGAGATGAAATTTAACCATGCCAACCTCAATAACCAATAACCAACAATGTACAAATCAAATGAAATGGCTTCACTTATCCCATAGGCGGTGGTGTTTTGCAAACTCGGCCAATTTAACCATGCCAACAGCCAGGGTTACGCATCTAAGTATGTCAGATTATTGTATTTTTGTTTTTGGGCCTGAAAAATAACAAAATAGATTAGGCGAAAAGTGAACACAAAGACACATATAAACTGATTACGGAATCAAGACCTATCAGAAAAAAGTGCAAAAACAAAAACATATAAAGTCTATTGGGGAGATCAAGTGTATGTCTTGTTACCTTTGAAGCAGGAGATGGCCGGTGATGATTGCTGAATTAATCCATGGGTATGTATTTTGGCATGTTTACCCTGATCATGAGCCTATAAAAAGAAAGGGTAAATGAGTAACATTATTATATTGTTATTACATAATATTAGCTAGCAAGAGAAATTTGAATGTCTAGTTACCTTTTGTGCAGAAGAAGGCCAAGAAGGACCACGAATCTTAAAAAAGGTATGAGAAGAAGAATAAGTTAGTGCAAGAATATGAAAAGTAAAGTAAAGTAAAGAGGAAAGAATAGAAATTACCTTTGTACGAGGACAAAGCCCTCGGGTTTGCTCATGATACTTAAAATCAGCGAGTTCGGATGAGAATTGGTAAGATGGATTGGAAGGATCCTGACGAAAAGCTCGTTTGAAGTAAACAGCTGCAGCGTCATTATCGTCTGGGGTTAAAATTGCCTGCTCAGTGAAAGCCATTCCAAGCAGCCAAAGAACATCCAAGTTTTTGGGATTGAGAGGAAAAGCCTCAAGAAGCTTTAAAATAGAGACTGCAAACAAGAACAAGAACAAGATGAATGAATGAATGAATCATCCAAACAAAACAAAAACCAAGGCAATACAAATATTAATATTAAAACAGCAAATACCTTCAACGGTATGTAATGAATCAGGAAAAGACTGATCCGAGGATAATCGTAACAAAGCAACAGCCCATCGAGTCAAATTCTGCGGAATCAATTCAATTTATAATAATATTCAAAAGATTCAATAATAATAAATTGGAGACGATCGACTGACTCACCTCGGCATCACGAGGAGTTTTCTTGTAGGTTTTTTCAGCCATCATACATACAAATTCCATTGGATAATAGAATACGAATTTCGAACTTTAATTAAAAATCCAAACTTTAATCTCGAACTCTCATCTAATCATTGTTGAAAGTTAATTGAATTCATAAATCTCTATCGGAACGATACTCTATTTTTACTACTTCGGTAGAACCGTGCACTTGCAGTTTTATCCCATCAACAACGTAATTTCGACGTTAGCTTTTCAAGGAGTGACAAGGAAGTTAACTTGACAACAGACGAGATTTAAAATCAGCTATCTGTTAAGCATTTGAATTAAAAAGAACAAAAATAAATGCATACCTTCTGTATCTTGGATAGTGAAAATTGTAATGTACTAAGGTTAATGTTCTTTACTGATTTGAAGGAAAATTCATATGTTGGCCACTTAGATGCATAAACAATTGTTATTAAGGTGATAGGTTGAAATGAATGTAAATATATGTACATGGATTGTTCTGAACATAAATAAATGTTTTTCCTTTCTTTCTGGAGATGATTCAAATCTTCTCATATATGCTGGATCAATCATCATGCCTACTATTTCTCTAAATTTCATGATGAAAGAATTGTGGCATAATGACATTGAAAGAATGAAACCACTTTAGAGAGCCACAAAGATGATTACTAGCTCCTGAATCTATGATCCAAGAGCCTAGAGTAAAATTATGACAAGATTAGGAATCGGTGAAACTAGTACCTTGCTTACGAGTTGATAAATGACCAACTAAAATCGAAGAAGTAGCAGATGTTGATTGTTGGATAAGAGATAAATTTTAAAGAAGAGTCATAAGATTGTGCCCTATACGGATAATTGGAACCAATGAGAGTAGGAGTAATAGAACTGATGAAGGTACATCACCAGGATGAACAAAATATAAACTAGATTGATCCAAAAGAGGATCAGAAAGTGGCAGTGTTGCGAGGAGCCATGAATGCACAAGAAGCACTCTTAGATCGAGAGACTCATGATACCATAATCAAAAAGTGAAAAAATGAGAGAAAATTTGAAGTAAAAGTGATAGAATTTCGCATAATGATAAAATATAAAAGCTTACAAGTATTTATTTTTAGATATCTAGAGTTTAAGCTTAGCTAATGTGTGTACAAGCTCATAGGATCATAAATAATAACTATCCTAGAAAATTGGAAGTTAGATATAAGTCATATAACTGTATTTTGAACTAGTGAGACTAGTTAACTTGTGCTGCAAGAAACTGTGTTGTATAGTGTTCTTCCTCCATCTGATCAATCAACTTAGCTTCATGTCTTCTGGTTTTTATTTTTTTATTTTATTTTTTTTATTTTATTTTTTATCTTTTATCATTCTACATTACAATTATCTTTTAATATTTTTATCGTTCTACATTACAATTATCTTTGAATATCTATGCTTTCCTTCTATTGGACTCATTCTTACCAAATGTACTAATTCTAAAATGAAAAATGTTTGGTGTAACCTCATATCAAGTGTATACACTTTGAGAGAAAGAGATAAAGAAAAGGTGATAAATGTAATATGTTGGCGATTTGATAGGAAGAGATAGAGATGAAATGATATATTGGATAAGTGTTTGAAAAATTAAGAGAGTATATGTATCATATTGTTGTTATAAAATTGCATATTAACCAAAGAACTCTAGCATTTATTCATATTTTTTAATCAATGTTATAGGTACAAATTATCCAAATGCTGCACTGATGACATACCTTGATTGGAAAAATCAAAGACTTAAATCAACATGAAATTTTTTTCCAAGCATAAGACTTAATTTAAACTTGATTAATGAAAAGAAACTAACTTGACATATATTTAAGATTTTGGATGACGTAAATACTTTTCATTCTTTTAGAGACCAATATCCTTCTATGTGTTTCATCTCATTTAACTAATTTAAAGTTATAAATAGGTTGGTTTAATTTATGGTTGGAATGTGATTCCATGATCATTGATAATGCCTTTGATAACTTACAATTGGTACCCTAACAAATTTAGAACCGGTAGTTAAATTGTTTGAATCTCACAAAATGTGTTGGTGTAAACCGGGTATCCTCCGTGCATAACTGTGGAGAGTAATTCGGCCTCGAGTATTGTAGGATCTAAATGGGCGGCAAACTCTCCCTAAAAGTTTTAACAATGTTACATGTCAAAGACTGAATTCGAACTCAGGACCTTGGTTAAGTTAAAAGAGACCCGTATCATCTTATATAAGCACTCTTGGGTCATTTCATCAAAAGTTTTTGCTTTAGAGTTTCTCACATGAGTTATGCCGATAAATTTAGTCAATTATCCCTGACAATATGTAATGATTTTATTTAATCGGACTTTGCTCCTCTTTGTATTAGGGATGACTTTTATGTAACACGAATGAGCTTTCTTTCTTTGAATTTCGTTGAGTGTTACCATTGTATTATCCTTTTAAATTTTTATAATAACGCTTTTAGGAGACAATTGTTCTTGTTTCTATTTGTTTTCTTGAGTTTAGATCTTTTTTGTCAAGTAGTCTTGTGGTTAGAGTTCACACAACTTAATTGTGGAGAAATAGGGTGTCTGGAGTTTGAACCCCGACCCCTGCATATAATATGCAATATCCCTACCAACTAAAATAAGCTAATGTTTGTTAAAAAAAAAATCTAATTTACACTTACTTTTATTTAAATAAAAAATGTAAATGGGGTGTCTGGTTGAAACATTGACCAGTTTTCATCAATGGTACATTTAGTACTAATCATATAATGTTTCACTCCCACCATTTGATTTGCATTGTTCTCATGCTACTCAATCCCAGCCATAAATTAACAAACCCTTGTTATAAATACTTAGCATTGGTTGTTATATCATCAAGCAAAAAAATGCTAATAATTCCATGAGTGAGAGGGCTCTTCCTCTTTCAACTCTTTCCTTCAAGAGATCAATCAATTTCTTTACCTTCAACAATATTGTTTATTGTTGAGATCATATGGAGCTTTGGATGAATTACACTAACTGATTTGGGCAACTGCGACAATAATTTCATCGACGGCAATAAATACATGTAAGGAAGGGACATGGATTTGTCGTAGTCAGATAGGTTTTTGTGTCGCAGTTGTCCAAATGTGTCTGTTCAATTCAGCCAAAACATATAACATCTCAAACACAAGTAACGCTCTCACATACCTTCTTTTTTTCACACACAATATAATTCTCTTTCTTATTTTTCATAGCTTGCTTTTTTTCTTTTTCGAATCTAACTTATCTCTTTCATTCTAAGCTCTATGGTTCTCTTTGGTAAAAATAGCGGATAGTTGATAGCTTTTAAATGATAGGTGATAGCTGATAAGCTAACTAAAGTGTTTGGTAAAAATAGCAGTTCAACTACCTGATAAATGTAAAATCACATAAAGGGTAATCTTAATTCATAATAAAAATTATATCAATTAATATTTAAGTATTTGTAATTTTGTAAACTAATTTTTCTTTAAAAAAATACTTTAAATTTATTAATTTAATATATCCTATGTATTATAAATTAAATTAAATTAAATTTTATTCACTAAAATTTTATCTTATATTTATTATCATATAAGTGTTTCCATTTTATAAAGAAAATAACATTTACCTAAAAAAAAAAAGGTAACACTAATAGAGTAATACTAATAACAGAGAATAAAGAAAATAACACTTATCTCAAAAAAATAAAAATAAAAGTAACACTAATAGAGTAATAGTATTTTGTTTCGTAAAAAAAAAAAACGAAGGTATATATTTTTTCAAAACAAAAAAAAAAGGTCAGCTGATATATATACAAAAATTGGAATAAAGGGATAGTAGTCTTTATAACGTAGCTTATTATAAAAATTGTAATGGATAAAAATGGAATTTAAATGAAATAATAAGGGTAAAATTGGAAGAAAAAGTGAGAAGCTATAAGCTATAAGCTCAAACACTACTTGGAATAGCTTCTGAAAAATAGCTTATAAGCTCGTGAAATAAGCTATAAGCTCATGGTGAAAAAGTGTTATCAAACAGAACTTTTTTTTTTGTCAAACGAGTTTATAAGCTATAAGCCAAGAGCTAAAAACCCTTTTTTGAATGTTACCAAACAGACTCTATGTAATTTTTTTGCAAGTTACGGTCCATTTTATATCATTGTATATAGCATTTTGAGGGGCTTAACTAGTTTCTGGTGCAAATGGATGTTACCGTAATTCTTTTGAGATGAAAATTCTATAATTTTTTTTTAGGTTTTTCAGTTTTAGCCTTCAAAATGAAAGAGATAAATTGGATTAGCAAAAAAAAAATATATATCAATGAAGATAAGAGGGAGATTATTGAATATTGTTTGAGGAGGAAGTAATATTTGCATGCGTGGCCATGGATTAGTTTTTAGATGACGTGCTAAAATGTGGAGTTTTGATGAATTGAATGACCAAATTTAAACAACCGTGATTCCAGCATCTATAGTAAAACCATATCCCTTTCGACTTCGTAAACATAACTTAGTTGATAGAGACATTGCATAATATATACAGAGGGCGGAGTTCGAATCCATACACGCTGCTTATTCATCTTAAAAAAAACATATCTCTTCTTTCATCCATTTTCTTTCATTATGTCTCTTAAACGACCTCACACCCACGCCCTTATTTATTTATTTATTTATTTATTTATATATTTATCTCTTAATGATGTTTGCTTTAGTCTTAGCATGGTTTCTTGTTATTATTTGTTGTAGTGTTTGGGTTTAATTGCTTTCTCAACAATATTTTTAAACATTTCAAATCAAACATGAACAAAATAAGGTCAAATAAATTTTAAAAGGAGTAAATTTATTTTTGCATTCCTAATTAAATTGTATTTAATAATAAGAAGAAGAAAAAAATGAATCTTTTAAGGTTAATACATATTTTGCATGATTCATCGGAGTTAAATATTTTTTTTTCAAAATGATATCGTAAGATTCTAATACATTCCCTCAATACATTCGACTTTTGACTTAAAATATTGTTTTTTTTTTTTACCACGGAGACAACAGAAAGAAAGAGAAAAAAAAAACACGAACAGAAAAAGAAAAAGCCTAACAAAACCTAGCTAATCCCTAAGGAAGAAGGTTCCATTAGCATCACTTTTAAGAAGGTTGAGCAGCTCAGTTGGGAAGAAGCGTTTTCTTTATTGTTTAAGAGACCATTTTTGTTCTTCGTAACACCCAATGTTTTCTTTATTTAAAAAACTTTGGTAACCACTTCATTATTTTTGTGTAGACCTCTAATTTTAAGTCGCTATAATTGAGGATATTTAGAGACTAAAATCTTACATAGTCTGTTGTGTAAATTTTTTAACTTTGTGTTATTGTTTCTCTTTTGCTTTCTTTAATTTTATTTTTATGTTTTTCTTGTCACTACATTATGCTTTGTTGAACTTTAAGCAAGATTATTATTATATTGTGTGTGCATTTGTTTTTGCAACTTAGGTAGTAATTTTTTGTTCATTTCAACACACTACACTTAATTTGAATACAATATTTTGTCTTCAATGTTCAATGAAAAACAAACTCATGTGATCGTGAATTATTCACCAAAAGCTTGTGAAAGAGTTAAGTAGTACATTTTTTTCAATTTGAGAGAGCTAAGTAGTACAATTTTTCCAATTTATCACCAGAAACAATCATCTTTTGTGTGTTCTGGTTCTGAATGAAACATTTGAAACCATTAAATGTCACTGGCAGCCTAATGCAATACACAACATTGAAACTGAAATCAAACTAAGTCAAAATTTAGGCACATATGACAAAATCAGAAGAAAATTTAAACATGCTATTGCATTCTAACATGTTTTGGAAAAAACTAAGTAGTACATGTTTTGCTATTGCATAATGGCCAATAGGCATTCTAACATTTATGGTAAGGAAATCAATGTATCATATTGTTGTTTCCTTCAAAAAAAAAAAAAAAGTATCATATTGTTGTTATAAAATTGCATATTAGCCAAATAAGTATAACATTTATTCATATTTTTTAATCAATGTTATAGGTACAAATTATCCAAATACTGCACCGACCTTGATTGGAAAAATCTCAACTTAAATCAACATGAATTTTTTTCCAATCATAAAACTTATTTGAAACTTGATTAATGAAAACGAAACTAACTTAACATATATTTAAGATTTTGGAGGACGTAAATACTTTTCATTCTTTTAGAGACCATTATCCTTCTATGTGTTTATTCTCATTTAACTAATTTAAAGTTATAATTTATAAATAGGTTGGTTTAATTTATGGTTGGAATGTGATTTCATGATCATTGTAACGCCTTTGATAACTTTTCATTGGTGCCCCGACAAATTTAGAACCGGTAGTTAAATTGTTTGCCTTCATCAAAAGGTTTCGTCGTAGATTTCTCATATTTTTAAAGACAGAAAAAGTTACGCTGATAAATTAGTAAATTATGTGTTTCAATGTAATGATTTTATTTAGTCGGACTCTGCTCTGCTTTGCATTAGGGATGAATTTTTTTAACACGAATGAGATTTTTTTTTTTTGACAAGAACACGAATGAGATTATTTTCTGTATATTTCGCAGTGTCAGGGTTGTCTTATACTTTTGAATTTTCATGATAAGGTATTTAACGAGACAACATTGTTGTTCCTATATATTTTTTGAAAGAAACTAATTTCTAATATTGTCTTCTTAAAAAAAAATAAACAAACTAATGTTTGTTAAAAAAATCTAATTTAAACTTACTTTTATTTAAAACATAAAATGTAAATAAAATTTAAAACATATAAATCAGAGAAGGTAGGTGTACTAATACTTGCTGCTCTCTACTATACTACTTTGGTATTTGACCAAAACTTACTTTTTGTTAGGTATTTAGATTTTTCTATTTTGTGCAAGCAAACGGCAAAGTGTTAACACTTGACAAAAGACACTGTTGAGACATTGACTAGTTTTCATCCATGAGAGTGTGTGTTAAAATGTGTGTTGCTAACATTCCGCGTCTCACAATGTCTCACTTCCACCATTTGATTTGTATTGTTCTAATGGTTACTCAATCCCAGCCATTCAACAAAAGCACTATTCATGCCTCACTTACTCTAGCCAGTCATAAATTAACAACCCCTTGCTATAAATCTTAGAACTGGTTGTGATAGTTATCTTCAAGCAAAAAATGCAGGACTCTTCCTCTTTCAACTCTTTTCTTCAAGAGATCAACCAATATCTTTACCTTCACCTTACATATTTGAACACTGTAGTGGAGATTAATACCAAAATTAAATTAGAATTCATATATTAGAACACTATAGTGGAGATTCCACAAGAGATGTATCTTTTGTAAACATAAGCTTCTTCTTCTTCGTGTTCTTCTTATTTCGTTCATTTTGCCTTTCTTTTTAATATATATTCGGCTTGATTGTTTTAGTTTCTCTATTTTTACTTTTTTAAAATTTGACAGTTTTGAGTTGAACATTATCTCAGTTAACAATAGTGAGTTGAATAAAGATTAACAAGATTATACTTAAAAAAAGAAAAAAGATTTTCTCTCTAAAAATTAACAACGTATCAGAGAAATTCTTGAGAAAGGAAGAGCGACAAAAAAAATAGCATTGGATAGAGACTAATCAAAACGGTAGCAAAAGGTGACGATAACCTTTTTTTTCTCCTTATCTCCCAAACTCTTTCATTTGGAAATTAGATCCATATTGTTGTCGTTGAAGTCATGCATTTGTTACAAGTACTCAAAACCGTTCTTTCAATTCATCTAAAATTCTATATTTTAACATGTCATTTAAAAAACGAACTGCTTCCTCACACAAATTGTACCTCTTCGTTTTATTTTTAACTATTATTTTTTTCGAACCCAAATTATATCTTTCATTTTTAATTATAAATTGCAAAACCTTAACAAAATTATAAACTTTTCATCTCAAATGACCTAAAGTAACGTGCATAGCTGTGGGAAATTGGTGTGGCCCATTCAGAATTTCATTTCAGATAAAAATGCTACACAAAACATGTCTATTGAGAATTAGTTTTTATATGAAAATAGTAAAATTCAATGGAGATACGGAAATGGTCTTTTGAGATGCAATTCTGAAGGTCTTTATCTAAATGAAGTTTTGAATGGACCAAACCAGTTTACAGTACTAGTGTATGTTAATTTTGTTAATGTTTTGCAATTTTAGGCTTTAAATTGAATAGATAAGTTGGATTCAACAAAAAACACAATCAAGAAATATAAGAGGAGAGAGGTAAAATATTCTGTGAGAAAGAAGGAAATTTTTTGTGTGGGAGGGTGGTTTGTTTTTGAGATGCCATGTTAAAATGCCGAGCTTTGGATGAATTGAAAGGTTAAATCTGAGTGACTGAAGCACCGGCAAGATTTCATCAAGTGCAGTAAATTCATGTCCCATCCTTTCTCTATTTTCACTTGTTTGTTTCTCTCTTAATAATGTTGTTTTCTTTAGTCTTATAGTTGTTTCTTATGATTTCATTTCAATTTTTTTTTGTTTGTTATTATTTGTTTATTTATTTAACTATATTTTTTATAAAACATTGGATGAGTTGTAAGATACCAACTTCCTTATACATATTTATATTCTGTTTTATGGGCCTAATCCCACTTTTACCATTTCTTATCATTTGAGTTTAACTCTTTTCTCGACAATTTTTTTCTTGAGTTAAATAAGTTTGTAGTCTTATAAATATAGCAAATTTCATTTTTAGTCCTTGAAAAAATGACATTTTTGTGTCCCTATAAAAAATAATTAACATGTAGTTTTAGTCTCTATTAAATTAAAGATTAAATTACCTTTTTGGTCATCTAATTATTTAATTGGTATCGGATTGGTCCTCTAACTAAAAATTGATTTATTTCGGTCCTCTAAGTTTCTCACCATTACTACATTTAGTCCTTTCTGTTAGTTTTATTCAAATAAACGTTAAGGTTTGTGTTATGTGGGTCCTCTAACTTTATTTATTAGTATCATTTTGGTTCTATGCCTTGTTAAGGTATTATGATTAAATAGTGACTGATATTATTGGTAACTATTATGGTTCATATGTATGTGTGAAACAGGAGGTCAGGTACCCACATAACACAAACCCTAACGTTTATTTGAATAAAACTAACAGAAATGACTAAATGTAGTAACAGTGAGAAACTTAGAGGACCGAAATAAATCAATTTTTAGTTAGAGAATCAATCTGATACCAATTAAATAGTTAGAGGACCAAAAAGGTAATTAAACCTTAAGTTGTTTAATTATGATTAAATTTTTAAATTTTGAATGATTTTTTTTTTGGAACAAAAGTCAAATATTAACTTTAATTCAACTAGGCCCTTTGTGTCTTTTTTTTTGTAGTGGTCAGATTTTGAACCCCGGACCTTTCATATTTTATGCATTGTCTCAACCAACTGAGCTAAGCTCACGAAGAATATTTTGAATGATTTTTGAAGACAGGTTAAGAACATTCTAAAAACGCCAAGTGTGAAAAGTAATGAAAATTTGGATATAGAAATATTTTGAGTTTGTTTTTTTGGAGGAACTTTTTACAATGTACTAAATAAGTGTGAAAAAATTCATTCAAAAAATAACAAATTTAAAAATAATTAAACAAGTTTGAATTCAGTGGATACCAAAATTGCATGTTGGAAAATTCTATTGAGAAGTAAACATAACTTTTTTTTTTTATGAGGACTAAAATTAAAACTCGTGGTATTTATAATGATTAAAAACTTATTTAATCCATTTGTTTAAACCTTCTAAAGCAAGTAAGAAGGTCAAATAAATTTTAAAAGGAGTTAATTGATTTTTGCATCCTCAAATAAAATGTATTTAATAATAAGGAAAAATGAATATGGTTTGAGACATTTTTTCATAACACCCGATTTTTTCTTTATTTACAAAACTTTGGTAACCACTTCATTATTTTTTTTAGTAGACCTCCAATTTTAAGCTACTATAATTGAGGATATCTAGAAAGTCAAATCTATATTAGTTTGGTGTGTTCTTGTCGGGAAAAAAAAAAACAGTTTGTTGCGTAAAGTTTTCAACCTTTATCTAATTTATTTCTCTTTTCCTTTTTTTCATTTTGTGTTTATGTTCATAGTAAATAAATACCCGTGAAAATGAGCAGGTATGGGTACCTCATCACACATCACACCTGCAGAACATTTTTGTTAATTCGTCCTGCAGCACCATCATACATTTCTATTTTAAATTGAAATTTTTTTGTGGCCTTTATGTTGATCATCAAGAAAATCACAAAGACGAGTTTAATAAATCAACAATAAACATAGCTTTGACTTCATTTAGAAAGTTTGACCAATCTCAAGAGCGTTGTCGACTAATATAGCACGTCAAAACAACGGTTACACGTGTTCAGTGAAATAATTTATCTGAATAGATATGCAAGTTGCTAATATATTCAATGGAACACTTAACCTGACAAATATTTAATTACATAAGAATTATGCAATACTATGAATTGCACCAAATGTTCAATTTCTAGGAAAATTTAGAAAAACACACTACTAACAAGCCACACATTTTCAAATCCATGATTAAATTTCTGTTTGTCTTGCCCAAAAATTCTTGAACTTAACCATTCTTTCATAAGCAACAGGATGTCCCTTCTGTCCCTTAGCCATTGATAATGCATACAAAGTGTCAACAAATGCATCTCTTACATTTATCAAAGAGATGAAGCCAGGGAAAAAGAGGTACATTCAACAGATCCCCGAAAATTACAACATAAATGATATTTTGACAACAAATATGTTGTCAAACACCCTATAAACATATGGTTTGTGTTTTTTGTTTATTTTTTCTCTTTTCCAGACATGTTGACAGTTGTGTTCAAATAACACTATTGTAATACAAACAAGGTTGAACAAATTGCAGGCCTTCACACACTTTTGAAGAATATTTGTACGCATGGTAGCTTTGTTTATAGAATAATCGACCCACCAGACCCTATTGAAAAAACTAATTTGATATAACCATAGCAAATTATGATCCTTTCATCTGAATGCATGGAAATACCTGTACTGTGAGCTATCTAATCAAGAAATCATTCACATTATGTTTGTTCTTGTTGATCAAAGCATAAGCATCACTGTATATAGCCACAGCATTTGACAAGACTGCCAGAACAATCATAAAGACGGACAAAATCTTGTCCGTTTTGGTTGCTATGTTGTGTCGATCCCTGTAAGAAAAGAAAAGGCTTATTGATAATTGTTGAGATAATTAATCATCGCACGAATAAAAATATTCTTAAAAACTACTTAAGCAAGTATCTTAGAATTTGTACACCATTACCTCGCCTTGTTTAATTATATTTTAGTAGGTGTTTGTTTCAAACTAAAGAATGGAATTAAACTATAAAGCAAAATCCATTATAAAATGAAATGAATTGAGTGATCAAACTTACTTCAGAGTGATTGCAGCTGGAAATATGAATCCTAAACAAACAGCAGCAGTTGCTCCAGTGAACTGGAAAAGATCCCAAATGCTAGGGATGAAGTTTGCTCCCATGAAGATAATGCCGACAAGCGCAATAGTAATTGATGCAAATCGTAAGTTATCAACAACCAAAGGCCTTCTTGATGAGGTAAATATCAGACCATCTATGTTGACCCTCAATGCATAGAAAACTACAGGAAATACAAGTACGAGATGCGCAGCATAGCTAAAACGAACAGCATCATTGAGCGCAGAACCAAAAGGAATTCCGAGATTAGTATCAAAATTGGCAAGAACGTCAGGAAGAGTATCGTCACCAAATAGAAGGAACCCAAAGAAGCTTGTCAGTAAGTAAACTGAAGAGCATAGAGTAAGGGAAGCACGCACAACGCCATGCATCCATGAGGAGTCCTCCAGTTCATTATCTATGTTGTGAACTGCAAATAAAGAGCGCACACAATACAATCATGGCATGATCCCACATGATCGAAACTTCAGCAATACTTGGGAATCAGCTTGAGATTTATAAGAAAATTCAAGCAATCAAGCCTAGTATGCAATATGTATACTATCACTCATCATTTAAGAATTTTCTGGTTGGACTTAACTCAACCCCTACAAACTAGATTGTAAGGCGAGGACTGTCCACTTTTAAACATTTTCCAGACCATATCTCATCCAATCTGTGACTCTAAACACATCATGTTGTTAACATGGAATGAAGAGTCAAGTAAATGATTGGATTTTGGGTGAGCAAATTTTAGTGTGCCGAGTTCAGACTATTAGTACATAGCCAGAACTAAACCAAAATAATTGGAATTTCAAGTTTTTAGCTCAAAAAAGGTTGACAGACACGGTTTCTTTTCAAATTAGTTGGACATAGGATGAGGTGATGCATATGGAATGAGTAATCAGAAGACCTCACAACTTTCTTCAAACAAATCTATAACCAACTTAGAGTTACACAAATCTATTTCATGCAAAAAAAATGTTAAAACAAGATAAACGAGTTCTAAACAAAGGTCTGAAATTTTTTCCACACCATTGTAGTGACAGATGTAAGCGGTCACCAACACAGGAACTACGGTGAATAGGTCAAAAACTGAAGCTGCATCAGTAATGACCGGGAAGAGTCTTGGCATCCCAATGCCTCCACTAATAATCTTGATAATTGAGATCCCTACGGCAATGATAAGGAAAACAACTGCTAATCCAACTGATAATGCAGATGTGAATCTCAAAGAATCTGCAACAACCACAGAATGAAAACTGGTATTGATATAGACAGTGTACAGGTGTGCCACAAAATATCTAAAACTAAGGTACAAATACATAAACAATAAGCTCTGAAGCATGGGTACTCCAAACATGGAGGAGTACCGGTACCGGGTACTCACCCGTACCTGGTACGTGTATGGTACTCGTAACTTAGTACCGAACCGTACCTATTTTTAATTAGTTATTTCGTCGTAGTTGGTGCAACAAAAATGTACGAGCGTTGAAAAAATAACCAAAATTATCTTGCTTTTGATGAAAATAGTAGAGGGGATGCACAAAAAAAAATAAAACTCTCAAGTAACATGATGATAGAAGTGTAGTAATTCACTTGATTTTTTTTTTATTTTTTTTTATGTATTATACCAATGTACCCGTACCTTCATTTTTTAAAATTTGCCGTATTACGTACCGGTACCCGCACCGGATACCGTACCCGTACCTATGCATCATAGACAATAAGTATTCAAATCCTAATATAAATACAATTTTCAATCTTCTAACTCAAGTAAGCAAAAACACTTGTACACAAGTAGAAGTTTGTTGCAATTTGTACAAAACCAAACAACTTGGCAACAAAATTCGATTGTAAAGATAGACCAATTTATACTTCAGTGATAAGCTTTGGAGCACTGGCAGTGTTTGAGTCATCTTCCTATCACTGTCGTCTAGTATATAACCAGTAACTTGTAATTTTATAAGTGAGACAACTAATAAAATAGTTCTATTTTTCACATCAACTAATACAAGAAAAAGCACAATCACTCACCAATTTGCTTAAAGCTGACCAGAGGTGCAAACACAGCAAGTGTTGTAAAGGTAAGAACAAATGTACGCCCAGTCCACCAATGGACTCCAAACCATCCTTCGAGGATACCAGAATGGTGAATTCCACTTGAAGTTGTTCCAGAAACCACATCACCTACAATACGAACAAAACAAAATAGAATTATACAACCTTAAGTTCTTGTCTGAATAGACTTATGGCTAATCAACTAGTGCATGTTTGGATTGGTGATGAGTTTAACGGAATCGCTGTAGGCCACTGTGATTTTGACAAAAATTATACTTTGTAGCTTTAACAAAATCACAGTGTTACCGTGATTTCACCAACCTAACCATCCATTCAAACCTACGAAGTACTAACACCAAACACGACACTGAAACTGACGTGTCGTCACTGGTAATAATTTGAAATTGTGAAATAATTGAACGTAACCACATGTATCAGTGTCATGTCAGAGTCAAAGGACACATGTAAAGCACAAAACACATCTTCAATATGAAGTGTCAGTGCTACATAGATCCAAACATACACTAAGACCATATTGATGATAACAGTGAAAGTAAAATTTTAAGTACTAGACTTAGTATTATGGTGTTCACCAATGATAATCATGTAGACAATAAGAACACCAACGTTATTGATAACAACACATATCTCTAAAACTGCTTTTCCATATCTCCCAAAGGCATCCCCCATAAGACTTCCATATGAAGAAAGATTCCCTGCCCTTGAAAACCTGAGCATGAATTCAACTGACTTCTCTGTCAAAAATGCTGTTAGGACTATAGCAATAAGACCAGGCACCATGCCCAACTTCTTCACACAAGCAGGCAAGCCCATGATCCCAGCACCGATAACTGTTGTCGATAAATTGAAAACAGCTCCAGAAAATGAAGCTCCATTAAATTCATGTAACTCGGTATCGCTTTCTTGAGACTTAGGTAACAAAGGCACATTCTCATCAACAACTTCCTTGTTCTTCCTTGTTTTCTTCTTCTCAGTTTCAATTGTCATTTTCAGCTTTCAAGTTTTCTCTATCAAAATTTCAAATCAGCTTCTTGAAACTGTCAAAAACAGCACACACCCATTTCTTAAGTTGAAGAAAAGATTCAAACTTTGGAATAAAAACAAAATTTAAAGCATGATACTCTATAAAAGTTCAATAAAGACAAAAACTATATTGGATCATAAGAATCATAAAATATCTATCAAAATAAGCACTGAATCATACAAATCCAAATAGATTTTGTTGGTTGAGTTCAAAGAATCTTACAAAAGTGCAACAAAAAAACCAAATGAAGGAAAAAATAATAATTGCACAACACAAAGTGGGTGGTGGTGAATATTGATTATTGATAGATATTATTTCAATTCTCTTTATTTTTGTGAGAATTATTACGTACAATTTTTTGTTTTAAAGTCAATCAAACTGACCAACATGTTGGGAGAGTTGACATGAGAACATGTCTTTCCTAGAATTTGAGTTTGATTCCTAGAGTCGTCAATTCGGATGGTAGCCCAACCCTAGTAAAAAAATTACTAGATGTTCGTTGGCGACGTAAAGATTAGTGCCATAGCATGTCCAAAGGGCCAAAGTCGCGAGGATAACATGAAGCACGTACACAAACACAACAAAAACACTTAAACATGGACATCGATAATCTAAAAAAAAAAAACATAATTCAATGTAATCACACACCAGACAAACTTTTAATCAGAAGTGTCGGTGTTATTACAATGTTGTAAGGTAAACTACTACCCATGAAATGAAAAAAAAAAAAAAAAAAAATTGGGTGAAGGATGAAAATAAGGGTTGCATTATTGGATCCATCAAAGATTCAAGTTGTAAAAACCAGTCATAAGATTCACGTTTCATTATTAAAATTCATGTCACTTTCAATGATGAGATGGCAAAGTTGAATAATAATAACAAAAGTACTCTTGTGTCTCATATTGTGGCTTAAAATGCAGGCATATTAAATGAAATGAACAAAGGAAAATGAAATCAACATAATCATAATAATTGGAGTAATTTTAATTTTAATTGAAATGTAATTCGTTAATTAATAATGAAGAAACCTGTTTTGATTGGAGCCAAATAGTTGCAGGACAGAACAAGCATGAATGAGCGAGTGCAGCGAATACGTTACCATTTTCCTATTTGAAATTGTTGTAAGGATTTGTGCGCTGGTCTTTTTTGGGAATAAATTCATGTATTGATATTTGATCTAATCATTCACATGCATTTTTTTTAGTAAAATTACTCACTTTATTAAAACATTATTACTATGCCCAATGTTTAATCCTACTATTGATTTCCTAAAAAAAAAAAAAGTTTCATTTTGATCCTATTCATGAAAAGTTTAAAAAAAGTTACAACATGGCAATGTAGACAAATGACAACGAAGGTTGATTCGGTTGATAAGGATTAAGGAGTTGACTCATCCACGAGTCATGAGTTTAACTCGCATTGTTCATATGAGGACCTCTTTGATATGTGGTTTATCGCTCTTTTAGTCTCCAACAAACGTAGTCGATCTCGGTCCTAGTTTATTTTTTCTTGATCCTTTCAAGTGGTTGCATGGACATGTGCGAATCTCGACCGTTCAAATACCCTTGGATAGTATGTGATAACATTAACGAGTGGTTGAGATCAATGCAGAACAAAAAACATGTCAAAAAGGGTTGGAGAAGATTTGAGTCTTTAGCTTTTTGGATATTTTTTTATCCCAAGTGTTCCTTCGTCATATTGTTTTCCCCCTCTTTTTCACATAGATCTAAATTTTTCTTTTATGATTTCGTCATCTTAATATATAATTGTTTTATTCTTCATCTTAGTGCAGCGTCATATGATTTTTCGATTTAGTATGATATTTATTTGATTCAAATTGATAAATCAACATCAAACAATTACGGATTTAATTAAACTCTACCTTCTTAGCTAATGTCTTAGGCCTATTTATCTTTAAAAAAAAACTGTATTTTTTCGAGTTTGATTATAAGCAAAAGTAAGTAATTTCATAATTATTGAATAAACCATCAAATTGCTTATGTCTTTGTAATTTATTTTCAAATTAGTCATCTGAATCTGCAATTTCACCTTCACCAATAAAATCAATTAAATTTCAACTTCAATTTCAAAGAAGAAGAAGAAACAAGCACATTGAAGAAGCTTTCATGGCCACAAACACAAGAGAAACGACTCATCAAAAGAAAAAGCACTTCTCAACATTATTCCCACTTCTCTCCCTTCTCACATTCACTTCAATCTTCTTCCTCCTCTCCCAAATCCGCAACCCTTCTTCTTCTTCTTCCTCATCCTCTTCCATCAAAGCCTTCTCTTCAATCCACAATTTCCAAATCAACAACAACAACCGTCATGATTCATGTGATTACTCTAATGGAAAATGGATCTACGACGAATCACGCGTTTCGCGATACGATGAAACGTGTAAAGAGATTTTTAAAGGATGGAATTGTATAAAGGGGAATAAATTGAATGGGCGTGAAGTTGTGAAGTGGCGGTGGAAAGGTAAGGGATGTGATGGAGTTGAACAGTTTGATGTTGTTAGGTTTTTGACCAGTCATGCACATTCCAGCATTGGTAAGATTCTTTTTCTATCTCTCTTTGTTCAAATCTATATATCAATTACTGCGTCTTTGGTTATGTAGTAGCAAAAATTGATTTTGAATAATTTGATTTAAGGTATGTTTGGAATAAATTGATTTTGATGAAAGCTTCTAAAATTGATAATTTGGTTTTAAAAAAGTAACTTTTTCACTATAAAAGCTGTAACAAACAGGCTTAAAATTGATTATGGTGAGTTGAATGTAAAGTGATTTATGTTTGGCACCAAACATTTATGTAAAATCAGTTCTAGAATCAAAAGCTCAAAAGTTCAAAACCAATTTTCCACGTCAAATCAATTTTAGCACCTGCAAAAGTTGAACCAAGCATACAGTTCAGTTTGAAAGTGTGTCTGTGTGTTGATGTCTGAACATAACATCGACACATGTGATCACATTCAGTGGCTTTGATATTTTTAGAGTGTAATTAGACTTTTGGTACTCGAAAGTGTAAGGGTTGAGCAATTTAGTTGGTCAATTTAGTTCATCAATTAAAATATCTCTTTTAATCAACATCCACCGATATCAATAAAAAAAACCTACATATTGACTGGAATAGTCTCTTGTTGAATCAAGCTAGGCATAAGCCTTTAAAATAGTGGTGCGAAATTTGGAATAATGACTTAATCAACTGACTTTGTTCAATTTAAGCGACTAAGTTACTATTTTGGGAATTTGCTGGACTAAAATTGAGCTACCCTTAGTATGCTGATTTACTTTGTTCAAATTACAATATGCTGATTTACTCTTTTTAAATTATTATCAGTGTTTATATGTCAATATCGGTGTCGTGTCCTGTTTTATTGTTGGTGTTTCATATGTTGAATTCAAAATCAAAGATGTATGCTTTTTGGTATTTTTAATAATGGGTGTGTTTCAGTAATGCAGGTTTTGTTGGGGACTCACTCAATAGGAACATGTTTGTGTCACTTTTCTGCACTCTAAGGAGCAGTATCTCTGATGGACAAGTTAAGAAGTGGAGACCTGCTGGTGCTGACCGTGGATTTACCTTCCTCACATACAATCTTACTATTGCTTATCACCGTACTAATCTTCTCGCACGTTATGGTAGGTAAGCTAAGCTAAGATTGCTTGCTGTTTTATTATTCTTATGATTAATGTGGCCTCACTTGTGTGAGGGCCTCCACTAAGTATGTTGTATGCATGCTGCTTTTAGTTACTATACGAATTCAGAATTTTCATCCATTTTTTGAAAATATTTAGATTTGTATAAGTAGGTTTTGCAGTCTTTTTTTTTTTTTTTTCACTTGTTATTATATATGGACATGTCATGATTTACATTGTCTTATGTGCAATCATTATTGGACTCTGATGCTGTTGTTTGTTACACGTTATTGGCTTAGTTTTGGTTCTTATTCCTCTGTTTGATTTGATTGCAGATGGTCGGCTAGTGAGAACGGCGGTGCCTTAGAATCACTTGGATTCAAAGAGGGCTATAGAGTTGACGTTGATGTTCTGGATAGTACATGGGCACAAGCTGCAAGTTTCCACGATATTCTAATTTTTAATACTGGGCACTGGTAGGTGATACTAGAGTGTTTGTATAATATGTCAATGTGTCATGTTTTGTACTTGGGTGCCTTCCTTTCTAGTCATCGATGTTGGAAATTACAAATATAATGGGTGGGACATGAGTTCCCTAGGATTTTGTTTGTCTTCTTGTGTGTATGTTTACATGAATTTTGAGTTTCGTTAAAGGTTTAAATATCTATAGCTTTCTGGTTTCATCGGTCCCCTTGATTGTTCTGATATATTACAAATCAATGTAAATAATGTCTTATCTTGCTCTGCTTGCTTATTATTTTCCATTGTTTGAGTCCAGTTGGTGTCAGAGCTGTTATTCAATCATTTGAGAAAACTTTAGTTGTATGATGATCTGGTTTAGTCATACAGATGATGTCTTTTGTGGCATGTTTATTATTTTTCCTATTCTAAGTTGATGTTTGTAGCTGTTTGTTGCAAAATTTTGAGAAAAATTACCAGAAGATTTTAATTTGGTTAATATGATTCTGTTTGGTTCATATTAACAGGTGGTGGGCCCCTTCAAAATTTGACCCTGTGAAGTCACCTATGCTTTTCTTCAAGAAGGGTCAGCCAGTAATCCCCCCATTACGTCCAGATCAAGGCCTTGATATGGTTTTAGAGCACATGGTAATGTATTTTCTTTCTATTCCTCTTAATATGAACTAACTTATAAATTGTTACCAATAATAGCTCTGAAGTTTTACCTGAGACCTGATAGATTAACAATTAGCTAGGTATCATGCTGACCAACCTCATAGTTTCTGCATTGCATCTACGGAATTTTGCACATTTGATTCCATTATGTTTGTTTCGTTGCAATGTATGAAAATAATAACAAGCACAAGCCAGGGGTCTAAAGTTCATATGTGATTGCAACTGGTCTTAAGTTTCCAAACCTACCAATTCAAAATTAAAAGAACTTATGCTTATGTATGCCAAACTGAACTGAACTGTGCTCAAACAGAACCAAAGTTTTAGCGAACTGTATGCAAACTGTTTACCCTTGAAAAATACTGAAAATTTGAATTTTTTCAGTATTTCACCCTTAAACTGAACTGTGTGCAAATTGAACTGAATTGTTTGCAAACTCTTTACCTTGAAAGATGCTGAAAAGACAAATTTAGAATATTTACCTCGTAAATTGTATTAGAAACACCATTTCAGTTCAAAAACTAACACAGTTCAGTTCTTTGTAGTGTGGTTCGGTTTAGCGGTTAAGTTTGGTTGTTAGTTTTTTTTTTTTAACAGTTCCATTTGTGGTTAATAGCTTTCATTAAAAGAGGATTTTGTAGGTCTCAATCTCAAATATGATACATATGGCTTGTTTATTGAAGAACATCTATAGATGACCACTTTATATGATACAAATAGAGGAAGGTTGCACAGAGAATAAATATTGGTCATCTTCCTTTTCAACCAATTGACACACATTTGGGAATTATTGAGCATTAGCATTAAAACGAAGTTTTCTGCAAAACAATGAACATCTAAATTGAGCAGTTTTTCAATTCTGTACATCAGTATTCTGAAACTGTTCGGATAAAATCATTGAACTTTTAAGTTGAGCAATTATTTCTGGGAAACTGATTGTGATTACGATACTCCTAAAACATAAATTTGATTATAATTTTTCAAATGCCACTATGAAATTACAAATAATTGAAGTAGGTATATGATTGGTCGTTGGTCTACTTTCTGCACGTGTTAATATGATAAGTGGTTTCTTCACAGATACCATATGTAGAGGAAAGAGCACGACCAGGTGCAATCAAGTTTTTTCGTACTCAATCACCCAGGCATTTTGAGGGAGGGGACTGGGATCAAGGTGGCTCATGTCAAAGGGATCGACCTTTATCGGCACAACAGGTAGGTCCGTCGTTTAGTTATTAATTATTTTTTCAAGTATTTCTCATACTAAAACTGTTATCCAACGAGTGACATGTGAATCCTATTGTAAATGGGATTGATCTATCTTCTCATTGCAGTGACCTTGAATTCGAGCCCCCGTTTCTTTTTTGTTGCTAAATTGTTGAATGAGCTGACTCTGGAATTTTGTTACCCTTTTAGGTAGAAAAACTTTTCTCTGTGAAGAATAATGGGACCAACGTAGAGGTTCGATTGGTCAATGAACACCTCGATAAGGCTCTTAAAGGATCCGGTTTCGTTGTTTTGAACATCACTTACTTGAGTGAGTTCAGGGCTGATGCTCATCCTGCTTCTGCCGGAGGAAAAAAACATGATGATTGCATGCACTGGTGCTTACCTGGAATTACAGATACATGGAATGACTTATTTGTAGAGCATCTAAATAGTATCAAACATAGGAGTTGATAAAGTGGTCACTTGTGCTAAATAGAGAGAAAAATGTACTGTCCAAGTGAATCTTTTTCTGTAGAACTTCTTGTTTAATTGGGTTTTGCAGAGGGTTTTGTTGGGTTAGGTGTAACAAAAATATATAGGTATAGTTTGTTTGTCTTGAATTTACACATTTAATGGTACCTTTGTTCAATTTATGTCAATTTTTTCATGTGTCTTTGCCCCATCTCCATGTTCATTTTTTCATTATGTTAACTATATATTTCCTCAATGAGAGAGCATAAACTGATGATGTAAATAATTTTACACCGCCGTTCATTGAGACCATCAATTTTTTTTTTGTCAAGTAACCTAGTGGCTAGATTCACACACATTATGTGTGAAGAAGTGGGGAATCCAGGATTTGAACCCCAGCCCCTGCACAAATGATCTCTGGTAGCGCCACCAACTGAGTTACACTTACGGAACTAAGACCATCATTTTCATATGATCATGCCAATTTCAATCTATCCTTATACAAGTGAAATGATGTGGAAAAATAGTGGTTTTCTATTGGATGTTGGTATAAAAATGTTTTACTTCTAGAAAGCTAGCTTGTAAAACTACCAATCATTTCTTTGTTCACCTCCATTAAATGGTTTAGTAAATTACATAATTACGATAATCGTACCATCTGACCTAGCATATATTATACATTATCTTTACCAATTGAGTTAAGCTCACAGAGACATATATAATTGAATCTAATAGAAGAGACTTAGACCTGACTTCTAAAACATGATGAACAAAAGTTTAAATTATAGCTTAGAGAGTTGACCACATTGAATTTAAAGAAAAAACGGATAGTTGTTTAATTAAATTAGACGTGTACAATTAATTCAAAAAATAGGATAATTCTAATTGATGTGATATATTATTACAACCTATTTCTTTGACTTTGACTTCGAAAAGAAAACTTATCTTTGACTTTAGATTTTCTTTTCTTTTTATTTAATTTTTTTTTAATGCAAGATTGTCAAATCTATTTAATCTATTAATCAGTGGACACGTGCACAATAACGAGTGGTATATAACTTTTTACCAAACACCAAATCTATAATTAATTAATTATCTCTCAAAATCATTATTTTATTATAGTAATTAAAAAAAATTGACAAATTTATAAAAATAATAAGGGAAAGGTTAACAAGTGCCCGGTGCACTCTTTAAGCACCAAAAGTGGTAAAATTTTATGAAAGTTTGTGCATATATTGTATTGAAAATTAAAATCTTTAATTTTTTTTAAAGAATAATCAACAATGTATTAGTTGTGATGGGCTACATAAGTTTGAGACATTTCACCGCACTAATTTTTATAAGTTCATCTTTACTCTATTATTTAGTACAAATTAATGAGCTAAATGAAGAAAACTTTTGGTAATTTAGCAACGACTCTTACCATCTGTATGTTCACAATTAATACAACATGAGCAAATGTGCTTATCCTGAGAAAGATTTTGACAAGTACATCTCTGAGCCATGGCACTTGCTCCATATTTTGTATTGAATACATCAAAGCAAGTAACCAATGCAAAGGTACTTTGATCCATATGTAGCATTGTCCACTCAATGTCATATTCTGAGGGTGAAGATTCATGGCATTGTCCACTCAATGTCATACTTTGCTGACATAAATGGATGAAGTCATCTTTTTGCATCACACCTACAACATTATAGACATAAAAATATGAATATCAAATTATTTCACAAGTCAATTTAATTGACAACATGGATTTAATTGGCACGTATTTGCAGCGTAAACATATTTTACATTGTTTGTAAAAAAAAAAGGTTTAAATATGAAAATAGTCCCTGCAAATATCTGACATTTTGGTTTTAGTTCCTGTAAAAATATTTTTTTATGTTTTAGTCCCTACAAATATAAAAAATTTGGTTTTGGTCCTTTGTATTTTGTTTTAGTCCTTGTAAAATTGATTCATAATGGATTTGGTCCTTGTAATATGTAGAATATTTGATTTTAGTCCCTCAAAACGAGGACTAAAATGAATATTCTAGGGACCAATTTCAATATGAAATGATTTTACAAGGATTAAAACAAAATACCAAGGACCAAAACCAAATATTCTATTTTTGCAGGGACTAAAACCAAAAAAAATATTTTTATAGGGACTAAAACCAAAACGCAAGATATTTGCAGGGACCATTTCCATATTTAAGCAAAAAAAAACATATTTTACATTGTTAATCAGTCATAACCGTTATATTATTGGAAAAAAATGATTGTAATTTGTTGATACTATAGAAAAATTTATTCATGCAAATTAAATTTCTTAGAAGATAATTTACACTCTTTAAGAAACTTATGTATGAATGTTGAGAACAAAAGGAATTAGAATAATAAAATTAATAATAAGATGTGATAGAGTTACCACCAGATCCATAGTTGAGGCTGAAAAGAGCAAATAAAATTCCAATGCTTAGGAAAATTCTTCCTCCAAGCTTCATCATGATGATATTCTAAAATGAAACCCTAAAGATGTTGGGACAATGTGAAAAATGAGTAATTAGAAACACTCACATACCCTCATATACATCACTAATATTCACTCTATATTAATTAATTGCTTAAGGTCAAAATTTAAATATATTTATTGACTTTTTATTTGTTTCCAAGTAAATTAATAATAGCACTCGATAACATGGATCGAATGAAATATTTCAATCGTATCAAATGAATTAATAAGAGAAGGATTGGACAATAATTTACAAGTTATAATTAGCAACAAAAGAAAAAAAATATACTGTCTAATATTAAATGTTATAAAAACACACAACTTGTCATCAACATTTAATGATGTGGTTACGCATAATTAAATGTATGTGTAAAATCCTTTTATATTAACAATATAGCTAAAATAATTACTTGTACCCAAACAAAAATTAAAAATGGAGGAAAAATTGTACCTAAATCTTTTTGTGCTTAAATTATATTAAATCAAGTAATGTTTGTAAAAATGCAGCGAATTATCGGTTCTTGAATCATGAAAATTTTGTCAATAATACAGAAACGTTACGTGCATTCACATCGAGATAAATTCTTACTATCAACCTTTGATTAGTGAAACCAACAAATATGAGGAAAGTTGAATTCTTGTTATAGCTTATCAAAGAGAGATTGCATGATGCCTTTTTTTTTTTTTTTTTTTTTTATAAAAGAAATTTAGGGTGAGGAAATGATGTCTTGATCTAAATTAAAAAAGACATTAAGACTTAAAGAACACTTACAAATATATATTTATATTTACCTTTCTCTAAAAATATTAGCAGAGCTGGTACGCGGAACCTCAAAAGTTCAAGCCTATCTTTTTACCATTGGATCTTAAAGTTTATAAGCTTATACACTTCTATCAAATAGAAGCAATTTGAACTTGTTAGTAGTAACATAGTTTTCTTCTAATGATCATAATAGCATGCACCGTCCATGGGAACTTTAAATTCACCAAGTATCAAAACTTGGATATTGACTCACGTTTTATATGCATATTCTAAAACGTACTAGTCTGTTGATCTCTTGCTAATCATGGAATGGGTTGCTATGATCTTCCACCTGAATCTTTTCAGAGTTTGATAGCCTTGGTTGTAGCACAAACTTCTTTTGTTGATATTTGATGAAAGTATTACCTTGTAATTATATTCAAATTTCAAATAAACATATCCGTAGACTTTTCACAGTTCGGTTCAGCAAGGAAAACTATTGGATGATACACATAAGGATGAAATAATTTGAGTTTAGAGTGTTTTAGTTACACTATAGTGTTTCATTACTACCATAGATTATCATGCACGCTAGCTCTTGTATATAAATACCTTGTATCTTCATTCACAAGTTAATGAGAATAACACTTTTCATTCATATTCTCTCTCTCTCTCTCTTGATATGGTATCAGTTTCTTCTCCTTCAATGAGGGAGTTTGTTACGATCCATAACCGTTTTTTCTAACAACTTCCGCTGCAATTTTCCCTCTCTCCTTCATCTTCTTCACTGAATCTTCATGATTATGTGCTTGATTCTTCATTTTTGTGCCTGATTGCTTCGTCTTCAAGCTTCGTTCTCTATGTATTTGTTGCTTTGCATTTCACTTTTCTTCTTCTGTTTTTCAGAAGCTTTTCACACTCTGTTTTTCTCTACATTTTTCCATTGATTCTTCTTCACCATGGCTCCTCGTAATCAAGGTCCTGATCAAGAATCTCCATTTCACGTGAATCCAAGTGAAGGTCCTTCATCTTTAATTGTTTCTCCTAAGCTTGATGGTTCCAGTTATCTAGCTTGGAATCGTTCCATGAAGCGTTCTCTAGGCACGAAGAACAAGCTTGGATTCATCAATGGCTCCATTGAACAACCCAATCTTGATGATCTTAACCGGTCTGCATGGGAATGTTGCAACCATTTGGTTCAATCTTGGCTCATCAATTCCGTTTCAAATTCTATTGCTCAAACTGTTGTCTTCTATGTCATTGCTTATGAGGTATGGCAAGATCTCCATGAACGTATCTCTAAGGTTGATCGCATTTGTATTGCAAATTTGCGTTCTTCTATTAACAATTTGAAACAAGGTGCAAAATATGTTCTTGAGTATTTTACTGAATTGAAAGCGTTATGGGAAGAACTTTCATCACATAGACCAATTCCATCTTGTATTTGTGTTCATGCTTGCCGTTGTGATGCTACTAGGGTTGCTAAGATTTACAGAACTGAGGATCAAATCATGCAGTTTTTGACTGGTTTGAATGATAATTTTGGGGTTGTTAAGACTCAAGTTCTTCTTCTTGATCCTCTTCCTCCGCTCAAGAAGGTTTACTCTCTTGTGGTGCAAGAAGAAAACAATAATTCTTTACCAATTTCAGTCACTGCTTCAGATGATAGTAACATACAATTGAATGCTTATGAGGTTAAGAAATCACAAGGACGTGGTAAAGGTTCTTTTGTTCATTCTCAAAAACCTACTACGTATTGCACCTTTTGTCACAAGACTAATCACACAATTGATTTTTGTTATCAAAAACATGGCTACCCTAGTTTTCCTAAGCAACAATCAAGAGGAAATGCAGCTACTCATGAGATCCTTGATGAAAATGGTGCATTGGATCATGGTTTGGGGGGCTCTACAGGTTCTGGTACCTGTTTGTCTCCAGAGCAATATACTCAACTTGTTTCCTTTGCTACAACAGGCAAGTTTGGTTTCCTCATCATCTCTCCCTTCTACTTCAAATTCCACCACCAACCATATCCAAGTCACTCCTTTTGTTTCTACTAGCATCTCTGCTACTCCTCCTGATAACGCAGGTATACCTTCTAAACATAATTACTGGCTTCTAGATTCAGGAGCAAATTAACATATATGTTCCAACTTGTCATATTTTACTTCTTCCCATAGAATCAAACCTGTTCGTGTTAATCTTCCAAATAATACTTCTATCATTGTTCATTTTGCTGGTAATGTTGTTTTCAATCCTCAGTTTTATCTTACCAATGTGTTATATTCACCATTGTGTTAGATGAATCTCATGTCTGTTACTAAACTTTGTGAGTCATTATCTTGTGTTTTGAACTTTTCTCATGGCAAATGCCTTATGCAGGACCAAACTTCATTGAAGATGATTGGTTTGGCTAATCAAGTGGCTGGTCTTTACAAATATACTCCTGCTTATGATGTTTGTTCAATTAGTTTTATGCATTCCCCCAATAAATCTTGTAATTTTTCTTCTTCTATCAGTTGTGATTCAAGCAATTGTATTCCAGTTACTGCCTTATGGCACTTAAGACTTGGTAATCTCTCTAATCAAAGAATGACCAAAATGTCTCATTTGTATCCATCTATTGTTCACAATAATAAAGATGTGTGTGATATTTGTCACTTTTCTAAACAAAAGCATTTACCTTTTTCTTCAAGTTTATCTCATGCCTCTACCAATTTTGAATTGCTTCATTTTGACATATGGGGTCCTATTTCAACTTCATATGTCCATGGCCATAGATATTTTCTCACTATACTTGATGACCATAGCAGATTTTTATGGATTATTCTTCTAAAGTCTAAATCAGAAGTTTCCGTTCATGTGAAAAATTTCATTCTCATGATCAGAACTCAATTTCATGTAACACCAAAATATGTTAGATCAGATAATGGTCCTGAGTATTTGCTTAATTATTTGTATACTTCTTATGGTATTATTCATAAAAAATCATGTGTTGAAACTCCTCAACAAAATGGTAGAGTTGAGAGGAAACATTAACATATTTTAAATGTTGGCAGGGCTTTGTTGTATCAATCTAAACTTCCTCATTCTTTTCGGTCTTATGCTATTCTTCATGTTGTGTTTTTAATCAATAGAGTCCCTACCTCTGTTCTCCATAATCAGTCTCCTTATCATGTTTTGTTTCACAAACTTCCTGATATACAACTTTTCAAGGTTTTTGGTTATCTGTGTTTTGCTTCTACCTTGCGATCTCATAGGTCAAAACTTCAACTTCATGCTAGAAAATCCTTGTTTTTAGCTTATAAGTCTGGTTACAAAGACTATCACCTGTTTGATTTGTCCACTAGAGAAATTTTTGTTTCCAGACATGTTACTTTTCATGAAAACATCCTCCCTTACAAATTTACTGCATCTTCCACTAACCCTAGCTGCGATTATTTTCCTCATTCCACTGTAGAAATTTCAAATCCTCCCAATGATACTTCTTTCATACCTTCTGCACCTATTCAACATACATCCTCATCTTAACCTCCTTCATCTGTTTCCCATTTACCTAGACATTCCACTAGAAATACAACTTCTCCTTCTTACCTACAGGATTATGTTTGTAATAGTATTAACTCTATTACTTATCCCATTTCCCATTATCTTAGCCATAATAAATTGTCTGCGAATCACTCTTCTTATGTTTTGTCCTTACATACACACAATGAGCCCAAAACCTATGCTTAGGCTAACAAACTTGACTGCCAGAAGAAAGCGATGCAAGTTGAGTTACAAGCTCTTGAACAAACTTGGACTAGGAAATTTGTAGCTTTACCCCCTAATGTGAAGCCCATAGGATGCATATGGGTATTCAAAATCAAACATCATGTTGATGGAAGTATTGAGGGATACAAAGCATGTTTAGTTGCCAAAGGATACACTCAAGTTGAAGGGCTTGATTATTTTGATACATTTTCTCCATTAGCTAAGCTCACCACTGTCAGATTAATCATTGCCTTAGCTTCTATCAATCATTGGCATCTTCATCAGCTTGATGTTAATAATGCTTTCTCAAGCTTCTTCTCAAGAACAGGTTGCTGATTTCTTCACAAAAGCTCTTCATCCTCAACCCTTTAATCTTCTTTTATCCAAGCTGGGCTTGTTAGATATTTACCAACCTCCAGCTTGTGGGGGGCTATTGGATGATACACATAAGGATGAAATAACTTGAGTTTAGAGTGTTTTAGTTACACTATAGTGTTTCATTACTACCATAGCTTATCATGTACGCTAGCTCTTGTATATAAACACCTTGTATCTTCATTCACAAGTTAATGAGAATAACACTTTTCATTCATATTCTTTCTCAATAAAAACCAAACCGAACATGTAGGCACTAAGCAGTTGGCTTGAACTGAAATGCTTGTGTTTTGTGTTTTGTCATGAACCAATTTTCAGTTTGGTGCACCGGGTTCTTAAATTTCCAAACCAAACCACTTCAAAATTTAAAGAACTTAAATGCTTATGTATGCCAAACTGAACTGAACTGAACTGTGTTCGTACAGAACCAAACTTTTAGAGAATTGTTGACCCTTGAAAAATACTGAAAATCCAAACTTTTTACCTTGTGCAAATTGAACTGAACTGTTTGCAAACTCTTTACCTTGAAGAATGCCGAAAAGACAAAATATTTACCTTGTAAACTGTATTAGAAACACCATTTCAGTTAAAAAACTAACACAGTTCATTTCTTTGTAGTGTGGTTCGGTGTAGCAGTTAAGTTTGGTTGTTAGGTTTTTTTTAACAGTTGTAGTTAATAGCTTCATTAATAGAGGGGATTTTGTAGGTCTCAAATATGATACATATGGCTTGTTTATTGAACAATGTATATAGATGACCACTTTATATGATACAAATAGAAGAAGGTTGCATAGAGAATAAATGTTGGTCAAGGTCAACTTCCTTCACACCCAATCAACACACATTTGGAAATTATTTTGAGCATTAGCATTAAAATGAAATATTTTGCAAAACAATGAACATCTAAATTGAGCTGTTTTTCAATTATGTACATTAGTATTCTGAACATGTTTATATGATAAGTGATTTCTTCATAGATCCAGTATATATGTAGAGGAAAGAGCACGACCAGGCGCAGTCAAGTTCTTTCGCACTCAATCACCCAGGCATTTTGTAGAGCATCTCAATAGAGAGAAAAATGTACTGTCCAAGTGAATCTTTTTTGTAGAACTTCTTGTTTATTTGGGTTTTGCAGAGGGTTTTGTTAGGTTAGGTGTAACAAAAATATATAGGTATAGTTTTTTTGTCTTGAAGTTACACATTTTATGGTTCCTTAGTTTTTTTATGTGTCTTTGTCCCATCTGCATGTTCATTTTTTTCATGTTCATACCAATTTCAATATAGCGGAATGATGTGGCAATATAGTGGTTTTCTATTGGATGGTCGTATAAAAATGTTTTACTTGTGGAAATCAAGCTTGTAAAACTAGCAATCATTTCTTTGTTCACTCTTATGGTTGGAATTTTTTTTGTTGGTTAGAATTTGAACATCGGACCTTATATATATTATTCATTGTTAGTATTAATTGAATTAAATTCACGGAGACATCTGCAATTGGATCTAACAGAAAGAGATTTGACTTCTACAACATGATAAACAAAAGTTTAAATTCTAGCTTGGAGAATTGCCCACATTGAATTTAAAGAAAAAAAGGATGGTTGTTTTAATTAGTTAGACGTGTACAATTAATTAAAAAAAAAAGGATAATTCTAATTGATGTGTAATAAACTACAACTTATTTCTTTGACATTGACTACAAAAAAAAAAACTTATTTCTTTGACTTTAGATTTTCTTTTCTTTTTATTTAATCTATTTTTTTTAATTGAAGATGGTCAAATCTATTTAATCTATGACTTTTTCGGTAGCTTTTGAAAAACGTTATTTTTATAATAATTTGAATAAACATATATGTATTTCATGTTTATCACTTAATGTGATTATTTTTATTTAAGTAGTTTACATGATTATTTTTAGAGTAAATTATCATCTCCTCCCCTTCATTAAAATATGCTTGAATTACATTCCCCTTCTTTCAGAGAAGCTTGAATTACATTCTCCTCCCCTCTGATGTTAAAATCTACACTTTACTCCTTTAATTTTTTTTTTTATTTCTAATAATCTAGCAAAAAAAATAAATCTAACACACGTCGAAGAAAAATAATATTGCTAGTCCAGTTTATATAACGAAAGTTTGAATGCATATTTTCGCTATTTTTTATTCACAATTCCATTAACATATAGTTTTAAACCTATTATAAAATATAAAACAACACAAAATAAAATTAAAATATGTGAAAAATTAATAAAGTCGAATCAAAAGTAAATTTTATGCTCTAAATTATAAAATTAATAACAAAATAATTCAATTAAATTATCATTGACATTTAAATCATTAAGAAATTAATTTATTTTTCGTAAGTGGTGGTTTAAAATTATTATATAACATAAAAATATTTATTTATGACAAAATAGATTAAAGTGCAGTGCATATTTAATTATTAAAGGAGAGAGTTTTAATTCAAGCATCTCGAAGTATGAATTTATTTTTTAAAGGTGGAGAGTGTATATTTTAACATAAGAGGGAAGGGGAGTGTAATTCGAACTTCTTTGAGGGGGAGGGAAGAGTAACTCATTTTTTGCTTCTATTTTTCCTTTATTTCACGTCTTCCTTGAAATCAAGAACATAGTAGTATGAGCCTAAATAATAGAGCACGTTGATGTAAGATCGTAAAATTGAATGTCTATTTGATATATATAGTTCAACTTATTTGAGTTAAAAGTTTAAACATTTCGAGGTTATTGGTTTCAAACCCAAACAAATGAGTAAATATTAATCTAAAAATAATTACCAACAATGTATTTAGAAAATTAATCAACCATGTATTTCTCGTGATGAGCCACCATAAGCTTAAGACATTTCACTGCACTAATTTATATAATTCATCTTTACTCCATTTAGCTTTTATTTATTTACCCAAATTCAATACATAGATGTGACATGTAGTAAATGCTTATACTTATCTTTAACCTTTTAATTCAAGCCCTTAGATTTTTCATGAAAAAGAAAATTATTATTAATAACGGCAACACATTACTGCCGATTTTACAACTTTTATTTGAAATTCATCCTCTAAGGTTACAAACTCAATCTCTTACCATTGAGCTAAAACCTCGATTAACTTATTGATAACTTAGTAATTATTTTTTGGGAATTTAGCAACGACTCTTACCATCTGTATATACACAATTAATACAACATGAGCAAATGTGCTTATTCTGAGGAAGATTTTGACAAGTACATTTCTGAGTCATGGCACTTGCTCCATATTTTGCATTGAAGACATCGAAGCAAGTAACCAATGGAAAGGTACTTTGATCCATATGCAGCTTTGAGGATGGAGATTCATGGCATTGTCCACTCAATGTCATATTTTGGTGACAAAAATTGATGAGATCATCCTTTTGCATCACACCTACAACATTATAGACATAAAAAATATGAATATCAAATTATTTCACAAGTCAATTTAGTGTGTGTTTTGAAACGCAGTTGGAAGCTGGAAACTGCGTCCCAATGCACTATTCATGTGTCCCAATGCTTAAAAAATGTGAAAAAGTAGAAGCTCCAATTTGGAACGTTAGCCAAAACAATGGTGGATGTGGTTTTCACCGTGATTTCAAATGGGTACTTAATTGAGAACATGGATTCAATTGACAGGCATTTGTAGCGTAAACATATTTTACATTGTCAATCAATTATAACCGTGATATTATTCGAAAAAATGGTTGTAATTTGCCTATACTATTCGAAATAATATATGTTTACGCATTTCTAGCGTAAACATATATTATTCATGCAAATTAAACTTCTTAGAACATAATTTACACTTTAAGAAACTTATGTATGAATGTTGTGAACAAAAGCAGTTCAAATACTAAAATTAAGAATAAGATGTGATAGAGTTACCAGATCCATAGTTGAGGCTGAAAAGAGCAAATAAAATTCCAAAGGTTAGGAAAATGCTTCCTCCTAGCTTCATCATGATGATATTCTAAAATGAAACCCTAAAGATGTTGGGACAATGTGAAAAATGAGTAATTAGAAACGCACACATACACTCATATATATATATATGCATCACTAATATTCACTTTATATTAAATAATTGCTTATGGTCAAAAATTAAATATATTTAGTGATTTTTTTATTTGTTTATTTGCTTAAGGACGATGTGAAAATAAAACAACAACTATTATTTTTGTTAAGAAGTCAACAGGATAATAGAAAAAAACAAATACTAATTTATCTCTATATAATATAATGTAAAATACAAAAAAGCAAAAAGGAAATTGGTTATTAAATTAAAACACGATTAATAATAAATGGATTCAAACTATGTTATTCAAAAATAAAATTATTATTCAAATTTTAAAATATTAATTTAAAGTTTTAAAAAAATACTTGTACCAAAAAAAAATGGAAGAAAAATTGTATCTTGTTATGAAATAAACTAAAAGACAAGATTAAAGATGAAGAAGATGAGAGCTTTGTGTATTATTCTTCTCACAAGTCTATCTTTACATCAAAACATGAGTCATATTTATATGATACAAATAAACAAGTGAATGTTCATATAGAATCAATGAGCACTAACAATTCATTCCACTAATGGGAGTTATAGAACTTGGAAGATCAATAATGAACATCCAACAACTTTATTATTTGTAACATACCTTGACTTTTTTGTGCTTAAATTATTAAATCAATTAATGTTGTAAAAATGCATTGAACTATTGGTTCTTGAATCATGAAAATTTTGTCAATAATATAAAAACTCTACATGCATTCATATTGAGATAAATTTAAAGGCTAACAATAAATACGAGAAAAGTTGAATTTTTGTGATAGGTTATCTGGGAGAGATTGCATGATGCCTATTTAAAGGCTAACAAACTTTTTATTTTTCTATAAGAGAAATTTAGGGTGAAGAAATTATGTCTCGATCTAAAATAAAAAAGACATTAAGACTCAAACAACACTTACAAATATATTTATATTTATCTTTCTCTAAATATACTACCAGAGCTCGAACGTGGAACCTCAAAAGTTTAAAGCCTATCTTTTTACCATTGGATCTTAAAGTTTATAAGCTTATACACTTCCATCAAATAGTAGCAATTTGAACTTGTTAGGAGTAACATAGTTTTCTCCTAATGATCATAATAGCACCGTCCACGGGAACATTAAATTCACCAAGTATCAAAACTTGGACATTGACTCACGTTTTATATGCATTATCATATACATATTGTAAAACGTACTAGTCTGTAGATCTCTTGCTCAATTTATATATTGTATTTTTTTATTCTTTTTCAAAGTAATCTAGTGGCTATGAATTCATTTATTAAGGTGAATAAATGTAGAGTTGGGGTTCGAACCTTGATTCTTACATATATTATGCAATGTTCCTATCGATTGAATTCAGTTGACAAAGATATTATTTGTATTTTTAGTGTTAGCAAAACTACAATAATAACATTCCACTTAAGAAAGTTATATTTGATTAATTATATTCTCCAATTAGTTATCAAATAATTAGAACACTCTTGTCATTTGTGTGCGACTCTAAATTCAATACTAAATCGGTAATGATCTTTTAATTAAGATAGGTCTCTTTCAACACTCTCGATCAGATAGCATAAAGTAATATTAACCACTCAAAGGGTTATATAATATTTTCTTTCGTTATTAAAACATGTGTATACATCTACGGTTATTGAATACATCAATGATCATATCAACATGTGTCATCAATATATATGTGATATGGCCAATTAATCTTTATCTAATATCGATCATATCACATATATATTGATGTATTCAGATTATTAATGTCCTACTCACAATCATCCAATGATCAAGAACAATTTAGATTAAAATAATAAAAAAATTGTTTGTCATTATCATAATCTCTATCATGATAACAACTCTACGATTTAAATCAAGGACTTTATCAAATTAACTATTTAACTAAACAATAAATAAACGATAATGAAAATCAATACTTTATTGAATCTAAAATTGGGTTACACGATTGATTGGATCATGGACATGCCTAATTAATTATTATTGAATGAAGGCTATTATTGTCCTTTTGATGTAATTTATCAAATATTACAAGGTCCACTATATTTTACAAAGTGCACCAACTAAGAAAACATATAATTCCTAGGATTTTTTTTACAGGTAAAAAAAAAAAGTTCAGTGCTTCATCCAACAAAAGAAAAAAGAAGTAAAGTCCTCGCTCAAAACATTGTAGAAAAGAGAGACATATACATGAAGCATACTTTGTGTAACTTGCAAGATAGAGTGCACAACATATTGATATCATCTAAATTAAATTAAGCATGATATTTGACATCAAAAGTGTACTGTCTACAATTACACAGCTACAAAACTGTCATCCAAGTATCTAAGTGGCCTATGTACAATACAATCTCTATCCTAGAGCAAAGAATATATACAACACATAGCAAAATAGATTATACAATTATGGGTTACCAATATTTGCAACAAAAGGGACCAACTTTTTCTGGTCTTTTCTCTTGCCTAGTGCACTTCTGTCCAACACTCGGCCAAGAAACAGACGAGTATTCTGCAAACTTACCTCTCTCTGCGACTCATTTGAGACGCTGTGTCCTGGTGTGGAAACTGAGACCAGTCCTGAACCCATACCATACTGCAAGGGACCGCTGCGAGCTTTGAATGAGGTTTGTGGAGCAAGCAACTTTTCTTCAATTGCACCAATTCCATTCTCAAATGACCCAATATCGTGTGGATGAGAACCCGTCATTGAGCTGCAACTTTGTAGAAGGGCTTCTAACACACTTAGTGCCTCCCAACACAAAGTGCTTTCCACCAATTGGGATACAATTGCATAGATATGTGGACTTTGAGCAGCATCCATTGGAGTGTGCTGGAGGAGAGCTTTAAGCATGAGCAGAATGACGCGCTGATACTCAACCGGTCCCTTTTCTAGCAGCTTTAACAAGTGCCCAAATGCCAAAGTCGAATGTTTTGGAAACCATTCATTGCATAGTAGTGGTGAAACACAAGCAAGGAAATTGTCAATGCTCTTGATCTCACCTCGGGAGTAAATCATAAATACAGTTGCTAATTCATCCAATGATTTTGCTCGGCACCAATTTGCGATATTGGAAGCAACAGAGCAAGCCTTTTGATATTGATGTTGGAGCGGAGAAGCAGGACCTATCACTGGGTCTTTGCTGAGTTGAAGACAGAGCCAAGGGAGTAACCCTATAATGTGCATCAGGAGTCTTGTTTCAGCATCACCAAATATAGAATCACAAGAATGCACTGTGATACGGGAAAGGACATCAATAGAGACACTGTGACTGACACTTGACAAAAGTCCTTTACTAACAAGAGGCTGCACCCCTTCAAATGCTGGCAAACTCCCCTCTTGTAAGGGTTCATAGCCACTCTTAGATTCTGTGCGTTGAAATTCTCCTATATAATTGGCGTCAAGTTCATCCCTAGGCATGCTTGAAAGGAGCACATTTTCTGTTGTGCGATCACGGAAAGATAATCGGTCAATCACTTGAGAGAAGAGCTCCAGAACCTGGCGGTAGACATGGACAAAATCTGTGTGCATCATAGCAACACACCCCCAAAATAGCTGAGGATAGAGTATCACCTTCTCTGGCTCCATATTCTCCACCATAACTTGCAATGTCATTAAAATTTCCATAACAAATCCTAAAACTTGGGGTACTGGATTTCCTAGACATCTATGAAGACACCGAAGAAGTGATACACAAGCATCGCTTGTTACACTTGGTCGAAGTGCTCGGTAGATCTGATGTGAACGACAGGCAAGATGTCTTGATGTGCACTCCATAGCCCACCTGAGTGCTTCTTCTCCCCAAGTCTCACGAAGGTCTCCTTGGAAGAAGATAGCATCCACCATGCTCTGAACTAGGGCAGAAAGAAGTGCTGCACTTGGCAGTTCAGTTCTGACAACTGTCGGATCCTCATTTTCCCACATCATGCTTCCTCGTTTTGATTGTACGTATTTAATCAGACTAACAACCTGCTGCTTGTTCTCTCTGTCATTATTTTCCACCTCGTATTGCTCCAAGTGGCGGCCAGCGAGGGAATATAGCAGATTAACAAGCAAATGCTGGCAATGCTCTAGGACAATGTCTTCTGAACTATCCATTGAAACAAAGATGACATGAAAGAGTAGAGGCAAGTATTGCCGGAAATCTTCATCGTTTTCATATGCAATCTCAGCAAGAAGAATCAGCGCTATATCTGCATGTGTAAGTGAATGCTGCTGATGACCCTGTAAGGCAGACTGAAGTTCCTTTGCACTCACGCCATGCACAGCACCCCCTGCATGCAGACCGTCTTCACCTGAGTTTGGAGTATCAACAAGATAATCTCCACTATCCCGTGAAACATGGCGGCTCCGAATACTCCCTGTTGAGCTTCTAACACCAATCAATGGTCCTGACATGTTAACCAAAGATGGAAGGAGCTGCCCTGATCGCCCAGTACTTACTGGAACAATATTTAACTCTGGAGGCATTGGACTTAGTGGACCCGAGACACTTCGGCCAGTCATACCTGCTGTTCTCCAGCTCAAGCTCCCACTAACATTTCTTAGCGGACCCTCGAGAGAACCTCTTACAAGCAATGGAGACATGTGTGGTTGGTTATCCATAACTGATGCCATTTGGGCCACAGCAGGACCTTGTGAGAATTCTAAGACAAAATTTGCACTGACATCACCCTTACTTGCACCTGGCCCAAGTGGCTCAATGCTATCCTCTAGAAGTCGTTGAGACAACTGGAAAACCAGGTGATCTATTGTTCGTTGAGGGCATATTCGTGCTAAATATAGACTCACCCGTTTTGCAACACTGAAGTATGTAGCAAATGCACCACTTATTTCAGTTGATGCATTTGAATCACAATCTTCAATTCCTTTTGTGATCAAGAAATCTAAAACGGGACTGATATTCCTATTTTTGCTAGCAATTGTGCTCCAAAGTTTCTCAATTTCATCAGGAAATTGGTCTCCATGTCGCCATGTTACGTAGTAAAGACTTTTCAATAACCTTTCACTCCAGCCTTCCTTGAGTTTCCAAAAATTAAGGTTCTCAATCCATGGAGCCATGCATGTTAAGACCTGATGCTGAGCAATGATATCAACAGCATCCAATTGCCTCTGCATAATCTCCTCACAAAGAAGCTGGCTTAGTTCAGGATGATCTTTGGCAAGTTTACAGGAAAGCTTGTACTGGAATTGTTGATAGGAATCAGGAAGGTTACCGACAACAGCAGCTCGATAACCACCTGAGCCATCAATGCCATCCTCAGCCCACTCACGAACAGAAAGTGTCTCAAGCATCTGAAGGGCATCATCGCGAATTTGTCTTGATGGGTCCACAACTTTATAAAGGATCAAACTCAATAGTCTCTGTATTTCACAGTTTGGAATCTCTTGTCGCATGTAGACCTCTGCCAGTACACTGAAATACCCATCGGCTACAGAAGAATTAGAGTAGTAGCACTGCAGAAAATAATGAAGAATTAGAGTAAGCACTGGATAAGCATTAACCTCAATGAGAACAGGTATCATCCCATAAGAAATAATACAAGGGAAGTGAGATCTGAAAATATAGGAAATCAAATGGACAGAATGAATAGTATCACCAAGTGACGCATATCATCAGTTCGTACTTCGTAATCAACACAGAGATATGGAGAGCTTGATTTATGAGTTTATTTATTATATATTCTAGTAAAGGGACTGCTTCTAATGCCACTTTGCAATTTCTAACTTCAGTTTAAGTAATAAATATTTTGTCATGCTAAACTAAGCACTCAGTAAAAATACACTGATTTACATTTTGTACTGCATTGTGATTTTGAGCAGAACTTTGAACCATGGACCAAAAAAAAAGAAACTACCAAAATTTTAAAATTAAAAATGATTGTGATTGAAATACAATATATAGTAAATTAATATCCATAAAACACAACAACCAAAGATTTTTCCAATTCAATTTCAAAACTATATTGTGCAAAGGTATTAAGTTAAAAGGGGGAAGAATAGCAAAGCAAATTAAAATACATGCAAAATTTTCAAGGACCAAAAAAAAAAAAAAAAAAGCTACAACCAACAGTGGATTGGAAATCACATTGACATTAGTAAATGCAATGTGAAAAATTTCAAAAATACATGCTATTAGGAGAAAGTTCATGAATGGCTTTATATATCATATGTCCACAGACATTGTGAGACAATTTAATTACGTTAATACCTTTCTTAAGCTTGACAAGTAGTATATATATATATATATATATATATATATATATATACCCACTCACTGGATTTTAAACAGATACAACATTTCCATTTCTTCAATAGGAAACATGCATAATAGAAAGTGAAATATTACCTGATCAATGCAGGCGGGAAATAGGTCCAAATTTGTAAGCAAAAGATTCTTCAAAGCCAATTTTGCTAGAGAAACACGATGATGGCCACCCCTACCCCTATCTCGACCAGTTCCTCGGCCACCCTCCCCTTGATATTTGGTATATGATGGAGTTCTTGGATCAGCTGGTGAGAAACCAAATGGAGCTCTTGCTGTAGGCTCCAAAAACAAAGCATTAATCCAAGATATCACACGGCCACTCATTTTCCTCGCATTGTCATCAAAACATGGTCCATATAAAAGTGATGATATTGCATTCATGGATGCCCACTGGATTGCCTCAACCTGTTCATTTAATTCTTTGTCAAATGATATTTTATCAACAGAGTCTTTTGACCGTGCATGTTGAGAAGACTTATAACGATCAACTTCTCTTCTATAATCACTGAAACCATCTTGACCCCATGTACTGCCTGTGTCGTCACACCAGGAGAGAAGAAGTTCAAATAGGCGCTTTCTTGTTCTAACGTCAAATTTCTCAGATTTTGAATCAACAAATTCAGGGGCTAAGGATCTTATAACACAAGCAAGTGCATAGCGGAATGGTTGCATGTCTGAAAAGCTTTCCAGAGATGTTGTTATTAATCTGTTCGTTTCTTCAATGAATTTAAGATAATGAAGGCGGAAAACTGGCTTGCGTGCAAGCATGCCAGGCCATACATTTTCTGCAACAGTGCGATAAATATTTGCAATATGGACACGGAGTTCTTCCCTGCGAGCCTTTTGACTCTGCATCCATATAATATAACTTGTAAGTGCAAAACTCCACAAAAATTGGAGAAGCAACAATTAATAAAAGGTTTAATTAGATCATGTCTTTTAATTTGAAATATGGAATACTGTCTATAACATTGTTCACTTCACATATGCTGGAAAGGTTTAAGAATTAGAAAAATAATCACTGGTTTCTTTTGCTATCATATTAATCCCTATATTAATAAACAGAATTCTAAAAGTCTTCTATTGATTTCTTTTACAGATCCATAACAATACCTTCCACTTTGGTTTTCCTTCTGTCTCGGAAGAAACCTCGTCAATAAAAGAAGAAAGCTCGCTGAACATGCTTTCACATGCTTCCAAGTGTGAGCGGCCAAGAGCCATGGTGGCTGCATTCTATACCAAAAAACTCTTTAGTAAATAGACATCAAAATTAGCAGGCAAATGAATGACAGAAGAAAATTTTAATGCCTTCACATCAATAAAACTGCAATAGTTAACAACCTTCTGTCTTCAAATACCTCTCCCATTAATATTTGATAGAGTAAAAAAGTGATTAAACTTGCGGGTATAAAAAATTATTAAGTAAAATAAAGGAACACTGAGTAATGAAACTTAGCATCTACACTAACTCACTTATTTGGAATTTATTTTTAAAATCATAGATTTAATAGGTTTTTCTCACCATCCAATCAAAAGGAACTAAAAATAGCTTTGATCAAATGAAAGCAAGGTTAGAATATAGTAATAGAACAAAAGAATTCTCAGCTTGTCATATACTTATTTGAGTTTGAAAATGTGGAAATAAAAACTTAAAGACTTATCAATGATGCATACAACACTTGAATCTTCAATATCTAGTCAGTATCTGATGATAGATTTATAGATTAAGTTTGATGAGGAGTACTTACAACATGTGCATCAGATCCTGATTTTAGTGACGGAAAAATAAGATGGTAAAGATCTTTGGTTGCTGCCATTCCACTAGACTCTCGAGCAACTGGTGGACATGAACAGACAAACATGGCATACATAAGCCACTGATCCAGTTTATTATCAACATCCTGTGACTGGTGAGCTTTTCCACCCAATTCAACTGGAGTGATATGAGCAAGACGTTGCATAACCTCTACCCTGCACAAAGTTTTAGTGATATTACAAAATTTTGGTTGGGAATATTAACAGACTGAGGGGGGAGGAAAGCAGTATAAGTGAATAACAATAACTATTTCTACATAATAATAAAAAAATCACTCATAGCAAGTCTTCTATAAAATAAAAAAGATTATTTGAATGTTACCAGTAAAAAAATAAAAACATTAGCTTAATAGTCTGCCTAGCACACTCGAATACTTGATAGTCGCTAAACAAATACTTACTTTGCTTCCTGAACAGAACTTGGACAAAGCTCGGCAGCATATTTGAGTAACTCACTGAGGCACCTAGCCCACCTGTTCTTGTCAGGGCTCTCAAAAATTATAGATTGAAGTGTGACATCAGGAGGAATAGCATCAGGTTCTCGTTTCAAATCAAATGGTCGCCCTGAGTCCCAGTAACAGTTCTGCACAATCTCATCCTGTAATACAAGATGCTTAAATCTTATTCAAGGCTTAGCTTAATACAAAATGATTTAACTTCAAAATAAACAAATTAGTTAACATGAAGAGTAGTCCCGAATAAGGAAAAACGAACATTCTTACAAAACTGGAGCTTAAAATAAAAATATAAGGTAAAAATGTATACCCCATGTTCTTCTAGAACATCAATAATAAATATTGGTTCAGCTTCGTATTTCCAAAAATGATTTGGCTGCTCGTGTATCCTGAGGTCCCTAATATCATTCCTCAATGCTCGAACACAACGCAATAATTCCAGTGCTGTATGCCTAATTTGACTATCAACAGAACTAAGGAATATGAGGCCAACTGCATCAATCTCTGATGCACGGAATTCAATAGCTTCGCCTGGTTGTTGGAAGGAAGACTTTCTGAATCTCTCAGTTTCATGACCTAGAGATTTTGCATCAAGTTGCATCCTATCATCTATCAGACAAGATCTCCAAAAGCGCATGAGCTCCAACAAGCGCCCTAGTGATGTTTGAATGAGAAGAGGAAATTCGTCAGGAAGTCTTAATATGAAGTTGGCCATTCCCTTCATTACTGCAAAACGGCGGTGAGGTAAGTATTTCACAATCCGGTTTAGTACTTGAACAGCTTCCTCACGAACACCAGGGTCAATACTTATGCCATGCTGTGGTATTATTTCAGTAATTTTATCATTTCTTCCAACTTCTTCTATTAGATATGGGATGCACTTTAGCACAGAACGGAACAAATACCCTTGAGACTTTTCCTTTGTGACAGCATCTAAACAATATTAACGTGTCACATGGCAGAAAAAATTTCATAGATAAAGCAGATACAGATTGTTCTAAGTAAATTCAACAACAAAAAATATACCAAGAAGTAATTCCCATCTTATTCAAATAAGTTCTACTTCCAATTTTAATCCGATGATATTTTGCAGCAAGCATAATAATAAATAAATGTTCTGAAAGGAAGACTTGGATAATTACAATTTCCCTATAACTTTACTTCAAATTTGTGAAAAGTGTAATTACGCTCAAGATCACCAATTGAAATTTTTTTTAAGATTTTAATCTATTTTATACATGTATATTTAGAATTGAGTTGTAACTTTTTCCACTTTAAAAAGCAACCCAAATTTGAAAGTGGAAATGTAGTAAACTTCTCATAGAAGAAACTTCGTTTACTCAATTTTTTTCTTCACGTTTTTTGGTTTGAAAAAATGCCCAGTTCAAATCTAAGACAATGCATACAAGATAAACTATTACGTGAAAAAAGGTAGTACTTAGAGAGGTAGCCTTATCATTAAAGAAACATGGTGTGTTAATATGCTAATATTATAATTTAACAAGAATAATGCCCTTAAAATCAAGATTTGTATAAAGCCAGAAACAGTAAAAAAGCTGTTAACAAATGAGGTTCAATTACTATTATTATTGTAATAAAGCTTATGCAATTATGTAGTTACAAGTCAATGGTTTTGATTCATTAAGTGCTTACTCCATAATCGCAGTTTATGTTGTGACAGAATGAATGTTATTGCAACGAATAGGGTGACTTGATTGCTTTTATGAAAAATGTGGTACCAAGGTTTTAACAGAAACTGACTAGCTCAGCTTTTCATAAATGCATTAATATCGACAACTTTATTATATAAACCAAGTCTCCCAAAAGTTTGACCTATTCAATCTGTTTATTTGTCATGAATATACCATTAGAGTACTAATTAAATAAACAAAGGCCTTGAAGTTATAAACATAATTAAAAGTAAAATAATACATTTTGATTGAATTTATTTAATGAATCATATTGTTTGGGATAAGTATAGCCATTACTTTCCGTCTCCATTTCTCTCACTGTTCTCATTTCCTGTATCCAATATCATCTCTAATTAATGCCTCCACCATTCTTATATACTTTTCAAAAGAAACTCACATGCAAGCTTATTTTATATAATAAAATATAGACAACATAAAAGAAACGGGTTTTCCACCGCATAATTTGAGATTTAGTTCAGCCTTTTCTATCGTCATGCTTCTGCTTGGACTATACCTTCTATCAAGCTAGTATATAATGGGAGAAGCATTTACCTATTGTGGTTCGTGAAGATGTCAAAAGTGCTTGGCTATAGGTTCGATGACATGACCTTAGTATTGACTCAATTGCAGCTTTCACTTTTGGAATATAGTGACCAATATCATGACCTGCTCATTCAACAAAATGTCAAGCTTTAGCGCAAAGATAGACCACTAAAAACAATTATTTCTCTTAAATATAACCGTGTACAATTATTCTAGGAATATGACTATCTGTACCTTTAAATATATCCAAACCAAAATACTGACTTGTGGGCAACATCACAATAGCAAGCAAAGCACGAAGACCAATAACCTTCGCTTCACTGGGGCTATCTTGCTTTAGCAATTCTAGTATCATATGGTTCATGGTAAAATCAAGGTTATGTTCAGCTATAGTTACACAGAATTCAACAAGTTTATCATGTTGGACATCCTGAGTAAGCAATCCTTTCCTCAGAACTGCTAGAAGTTGTAGTGTTACACTGTCTAGGTAATCCCATATTCGATTTTGGGCCTGATTTGCTGCGTGGACACTCAAGTAAAACCTTAAAACTCGGTGAAGACAATCCAAAGCCATGAAACGGTGATTCTTATCCTGCATGATCCAACCAGGGATGGAATATTCATCCAATTAAAAAACAAAACGGAGAGAAAAAAATAAAGTGATTATGAACTCTAGTTAGTAGTTACACACTTATACATACTAAGAACTTATGACAAATAATCTCCATGTGAAATGGATTTAAACTTACCCTAAGAAGTTTATAGAGCTGCTCCATGTGAGGACTTAAGTTATGGTGGAATATTTGAGGATCACCAAGACACAGAAGAAGAGTTACCAACGGGTACCCAACCTGGACAACAACATGAATAAAACTTTATCATACTTCATCATACTTGACATTAGAAGGCATAGGAATATAATTAAATTGATTAAGACCCACTTACTGCAAGGTGTTTGCTTTGTTTATCCATCCAATGCATGAGTTGAACTCTTATACGGCCAACAGCTTCATACCACAAAGTAAGTGCAGGCTCTACACCAGAAGGTGGCCACTGGCCTTTGCCACCATCTGCAAGAGGTGCTAGGATATTTGACAACATATTGCATAGAGCATGGTGAAGTTCACTTTTCCGTTTATGAGGAGCACGGTTTAAAGGGTTTGCTTTTGCCACAAAGGAAGCAGATGCATTCAGACCTCCCTCAGTTTTAACCTGAGAAGGAGCTTATAATTATACCAACATCAGATAATGCTATCCAGTTACTACAACATTTAATGTAATGTAATTTTTATACATACCCCAAGCTTCAGGTAGCGCATCCCGTTGATGATGCTAAGTGTTTCACTTCTAGCAGCACTGGTGTCAATTCGACGTGTATTGAGTTCCATGAAAAACCGCTCAGTAACAGAACTAAACCTGCAAATATAAGATTGGAATGACAAGAAATGAAAAAATATTTCTTAGATGATAAAGAAAGCAAGACAAGAATGCCTCAACTTCATACCCTTGTGGCCATGACTTAACAGAACAATAGTCAAAATGGACAGAAGCAAAGGCACCCCTTCAGTAAAATTTAATACACATACAAACACGTGCAAAACGTAATCATGTAAAATTACAAAGCTTCGGTATTCAGGAAGTATTGGTGTAATAGCAGCATTCGTATATGTATCAGTATGGGGGTATGTTTATGTGATTATCCGGTTAATAACTGTAATACCAGAGACCATATTTTGTTATGTTAGTTGCAAATCAGTTACTATGAGCTTCTTAAGAGTGAAGACCCAGCCTACAAATAATTGAACTATGCACCTTACTGAAAGTTTAAGTGAGCCATTTCATCAATTTCACTCAACAGAGGCTCTTAGGTTTCAGCCTTTGGTTTATCATTCTTTCACTTTCCTATACTTCCCTTCACGTTTTCTCAACCTAGCTGGAAGACTGGGATAAAACATGAATAACTTCACAACAGAACTGGAGAACTGAACTATACAATTGATTTCTTCTAAATTAGTAAACAAATAGATTTTATGTACCGACCTAAGACAAAGGCAACCTCAACCTCTGCAAAATTTACCATTCCCCCTGGTACTTTTCTCCTCCCCTTACTTATATTCTGACTCCCATGTACACCCCCCATTTTCCAATCTCCCACCCAAATCATCATATGCCACCAGTCCACATTTTGTTGTTTTCTTCCCTCTCCCTTATAACAGATTTCCCCACTTCTGTACCCTTTATATTCCTCAAAAAACACAGCCTCATGTTGTTAGGTCATCAAACTTTTTTTTTTTTTTTTCCTACTATATATATGTGTTTCACAATAGCTTAGGTAGCCAGGTGTGACCTTGCTAATAACCCTATTTCTTTTTTGCACAGATTCTATCATCATTTTTGCATTCATAATTGATATTAAGGAATCAACTACGAATCAGAGCAAACCAATAAATATACCGTGAACAGTACAAAGTATGATTCACCAAATGTCTGCACTACAATTTCATTAATGATAAATTATAAAATATCAAATTCCCCTCTAGAAACAGTAGATTACATCAGTAAAGATACGATACCTACCCTTAAAAATGTATAAAATAAATGTTTTTAACTTAAAAAAGAAAACTAAATAATCAAAATAAATGTATAAAATCAGATCAGATCAGATCGATTTATAATTCATCTAGCATTAAAAATTGTGGTAAAACTCTGTATAAGCATATAAAACAAATGAATATGATTAACATGATGCAATCTTTAAATCTGCCTTAACATCGTAATGGTCAAGCAGTTTCCAATCATACCTGATACGGGATAAAGCCCCTAGAAGTTGAGCAACTAAGTCCAGAAGAAGCCCCCTCAGATCAACAAGTGAGGGATATTCAACCTGACTAACAACCCTGCAACAAGAGTTCACTATGTTCACACCAAAATTTCATATAAGAAAGAATAAGGGGGAAAAAACCAATGAAAATTTATCATGAATCTTTATATATAATTTATGAAGCAATATCATTTAGTTTGATATGTAACCAATAACTTTTTCAATTTAAATTTAAATTACAATTATAGAAGCTCTTAGAATTTGGGTTTTAGGTCTAAGTCAGCCCCAAAAGCTAGCTTAAGAAGTGAAGATTGGCCAAGCCTTAAAGGGGCTACTTTCGCTACATCACTAGTCAATATACATGGGATCTCAAGTTCTCCACACACTTCCTCATGACCAACATTGAACATCTGGATTGGAGCATAGACAAATGAAACTGGAATGGAAAGGGTAGGCTCTGAGCCTCCCATACCACCATAAAATTTGGGATCTAATCTTACCTAAACTCAAAAAAATAGTTCAAGAAGTGGGCATGAACCAACTTTACAAGGAATACTCCTGCCATATCTCTAGTCAATGTGGGATCTCAACAGAAGCACTAGAAGTAAAATAGTATATTTATTGAAAAACTAAGCAAAAGAAGGGAATATAATTCTCCCAAGGATTTACTCTAACTCACACAAACAATAAAATGTATAGATTGCATCCCTCAATTTGTTTCTTCTATTTATACAAAATATTCCCTCTAACTTAACTTCCTCGCCTTTTCTCTAACTGTCTGTGTCCTAACAAATCCACATCCAATGTTAAGTACTCTAAATATCAAACTGAGGAGAAGAGTTGCTTGAGGATTACACAACCTAACCTTAACTTCCAAAATCTGAACTGTAAAAAGGTGAACCAGTGTTTGAAGTTGAACAGAGAACCCTATACTATATTATTCAGATTCAGACACTTAAGAACCAAAGGGATCCATTTCTCTAGGAAAGAATATAGCTTTTTCAGGAAAAAGAAGCATGATACAGAGTTGCCAATAGCATCTACAACAGCTTAATTTACCTGTCAGCATTTATTAGCCAGTCAAAAACAAAATTTTCCAGTCCAGACCACAGCTTCTCTGCAGCATAGAACAAGTAACGATTATATGGGGACACATAATGTTTTTTTTTTTTTAAACGCAGTTAAAAAAAAAGTACAAACCAGTAAGCCCCTCTTGTGGACAACACTCCACAAATCGGATGCAAGCTGAGCAAAAAATGCATTCCACGGCAAGCTGAATTCCACACACAAATATGATATCATAAATCTTGGAATGAGCCAACCACAGTTTTGTAATCAAACCAAAATCAGAAAATTGATAGGCTATCGTGATTTATTTACAAGCATTTTTATGCGCAAATGTTAATGTAGATAAAAGGGAAGAAAAATATGGAACCTTTCTTTGGAATGTAGATGCATCATTTGCACCCTTTGGAGATTCACTACAATAGTAAAAAATAAAAGAAAAATTTAGTTACTATTTCACTACAATGAGCAGGCAGAAGCAACCCAAATTCAAAACATAAACTATGGATGTTTTTGAAAGAACTTATTTACAGCTTATTTGACATAAACACCAATGTAAGTGATTGGGAGAGCTTAAGAAAACAACTTATTCCTTCTTTGATTATAGAAATAGCTTATATATAAACACTTACATGATAAGCACTTGAGTTTATTTGGGTACATCTTAATCAAGTGCTTAAATATGTTATTTCTATCATTGAAGTGTGGGTGTGGTTAAATTGTTTTCAAATAGTAGTAAGCTATTTTCATAAGCCATTAGGAAGAACTTAATTGAGCTGTTTTATGAAACGCACCCTATATACCAATTGAGCTGTTTTATGAAACGCACCCTACATACCAATTAAGCTATTTCTATAATCAAAAAGTGAGTGTGGTCAAACTGTTTTCATTTAGCTGTAAGTTGTTTTCATAAGTAAATAAAAGGTGGATCCATCTATGACTAATCCTCAATTTTTTTACCAAATTCCAACATATATTGCATCTTTTATTATTGAGGAAATGTAGTCTTGTTTCCGTAAGAAAAGTCGCTTTCATAAGTTATCACTGGAATTGAATGAAACAAGGTGAAAACAACTCGTGAATACAAGTTATTTTTATGCAGTCTCTCAAACACCTAAGTTCTTATATATGTCATAAACTAAGCTTAAATATGATTTAAATAAACTAAGCCAAAATATGAATGTAAATAAGCTCTTCCAACTGCACATACAATAAACTACACCAGGAACTTATCTAAACGAGCTCAAAACAACATAAAAATATCATAATATGGCATAAGTTATTTTCATAAGCTCTCTCCAAAACCCTTATATATGTCATAAAATAAGCCTAAATATGGTGTAAAGAAGCTCTTCCAATTGCACATATAATAAGCTATACTATGAACTTATCGAAACAAGCTGAAAAAAGCTTAAAAATATCATACTATGGCAAAAGTTATTTTCGTAAGTGATAGAACCCACTAGTCAAAAATGATGCCGTATTATGATATATCTTTCTCCTAGGCTCTACATGAACAAAAACGATAACCAGAGTCAAAGACACCTGCCAGAGAGAGTACTCTCCTAACCAAATTCCTAACAATTAGCAAAAAGGAATCATCCTCTACACAACTCTCTCCCTCAAATAACCGCAATCTCTTCTAAGTATGTTCCAATGCTTTGAGATCAAAAGCTTATCTATCCCTATCCAACGCTCTGTCAATAAGCTCTGCCCCGAAACAATTAAGTACTCATATATGTCATCAAAAAAACTATTCAAATTGCAAATACAATAACCACTTCAATAAGTAGTTTTCTCAATCAAACCCTTTAATATACCAATTAAGTTAGTGACACCAACAATCATAACACAAAAACATACATTAAATACAACATCACGGGTACTAATTTGATAAAATTGAAGTGATTTCACGTTGTTAAGAGTTTGACGTTCGATGTAATAAGCCCTGAACATAAGTTTATAAATGGAGGTAGTCCTTACATTACAAACAAGTTATTAAGGATTAATTACGCCCAATACAAAATCCTAATATGTTATCAACGCCTATTCAAATCAGTTGGACCACACGCTATCAGGTCACCGCTTTCGAACCACTCGAGTTATGCTCTACATGTCTAGTCATGAATATGAGGGGGGTGTTAGAGTTCCACATTGGTTGTGATAAGGCTTCAACAACAACAATCAAGCCTTATCCCACTAAGTGGGATCCGCTACATGGATCAAATTACGTCATAATATTCTACCATATACCATATTTTGATCCAACACATTAATATCTAAATCTTTTCTAATAGTTAGTTTTTCTACCTCTTGTAATTTGACTATCCTCCATCCGATCTACTCTCCATACTACAAAATATACATATCTTCTCTCTACATGCCCAAACGGCCAAACCACTTAAGCCTATTTTCCACCATCTTTTCTACTATAATAATTAATTATATAAATAGTAATAACTTTACAAGCCGGTTTTGTAAGGTTGAGTTAGATTCAACCTATATTCTAACAAATGTAAATGTATATTATGTGTTAGTGTCTGACACATAAACGTGCCAGACACACCTTCAATCAGAAGTGTCAATGCTAAATAGATTTTACAACGCAAACATTCACACTAGACACAAGCCCTAATTTGATTAACAAAGTTAAAATAATTGAATATAACCACACGTCTCAGTGTTGTGTCAGACACTCTGACACAAAGACACGTCTTCAATCAGAGATGTCAGTACGCAAACACCATTAAATAAATGAGGAAGGTAAGTGATTAACTGACTTACCTCTCTCTCCATCTCAACAGAGCTTCAAGAAGTGGAACAGGAGTATGCCGCGCAACCATAGCAAGTGAATCCAAAACTTGTTCATAGGCCGGATCAGATGGTCGCAGGTATTGCCCATCCTATCGTACACCCGCCCCAATAATAATAATAATCAATTAATTAATTAATCAATTAATTGAAGAAATTATTCAATAACAGAGTAATTAAATTTAATTAAATTAACTAACCTGAGCTTGAGCTGTTTCAATACGACGTCGTGCGAGAGGAAGGAAGCGCTGAAGAAGAGCATCGACAATCAACTTCGCAGCACTCCCTGCCTTCATTTCAATTACAATCAAAAATACTTTATAATATAATAATAATCCTCATTCGATTTAATTGTAATTTATGCTTATATAAGATTATTATGAAATGAATGAGATTATTGTTATAAGATTATGAAATTAAATTGAAAAAGAAGGTTTGATGAGGGTTTGGGAGTTGAAGAGTGGAAGAAGAAGAGGAGGAGGATCTAATTGGAATGTGATTTTTAGGTTTTTTTATTTTTTTAATTTTAATTTTGCTTTGTATATGGAAAAATGGAAATGGAAACCAGCTTTGGCTTTGGTCATGGTGGACCCTACGTCTAAACTAAATTAGTCATAATTAAACTCTTGTCTTTTTTCTTTTTTATTTTTGGTACAAAAACTTTGTCTTTAATTATTAAAAAAATCATTAATAAACCTTCGATTTATTCGTTAAATTAAAACTCCATCAATTCATATCTATAACCAAAAAATTATTTTTAAAGTTTATTAATGTATTTGTTATATATTATCAATCAAATACATTAGATATTTAATAAATCTTAAAAGTAGTTTTTTTGGTACAAAAGGTTGTTTTTTATTTAATCCATTAAATTATTCTAATTGATCATGTAATATATGTAAAGTCCGAAGGATGACTCGATAAAATAATAAAACAAATATTTTAACCTTTAAATTTGATATTTTTATTATTAATGACCCTATAAAATATATGAAGTCAAAAAAGTTTGTAAATATTTCATAGAAAAGTGAAAATAGTCATGAATTTTAGAGTAAATTTTTTTCACAAATGAAGTATTCATTATGGCGAAAGAGAGAGTACTCTCCAATTTAGATTTCATCGGATAAAAACTTTGTTTGATACTCCTTCTGTCTCTATATCTAAGCACCTATTTGATTTTATAAACCCCTTTTCAAATTACTAGATGCATTTATTAATTTTTTCCTAAATATGCCCCTAATTAATACCACTATCTTGTCTTGAAATATGAAAAGTTAAATTTAATACACATAAAAATAAAGGACAATTTCGTAATATTAATACACAAAACAGACACATTAATTACATTAACAACTTTTCTTAAGAAATGTGAAAAAGACAATGGATGCCTACATTAAGGGACGGAGGGAGTAAAAAATAATGGATGGTTGATAAGTTAGTTTATAGATGATGATCTTTTGACGGTTTAGAAAAAAAATGATTTGAGTTTGATTTTAGATACCCATCGATCTAAATTTGTATATTTTGAGGTTTAAGGTATTGAGTTTAAGTCAATGTTATTTATAATAATCGTAAATTTGTGTTTTTAACATGTGCCTTAGTGTATTCTAAGGTAGATAGTAGAAGATTGAAATGTGAACAACATGGTGAGTTTTGTTTAATTGACGCTTATGTAATAAGCTTCATTCATTTGATTCTATGCTCATTTGGTACTTTACATTCTAACTATTTGATAGTGATCAAATTCAGATGAGAAGAGATATTTGATAGTGAACAAATTCAGATGAGAAGAGAATGATTGAGATGACAAAGTGGAAGCTCCACCAAAGAAGACGAAGCACCGGGAAGTAACAATTTGTTTTAGCAACCAAGCCACTCGATTGGGTATTTTTGTTCATAGTTCTTTCACTTGAGTTATTTTTCTTTACGAGAAACATTCAATTGTTTGAGGATTGAATTTCATTGAGGTTTTCACTTTCAATTTTTCATATTTGAAAACAAATCTATAGATTTACATGTTTTTCTACTACTTGATGCAATGTTTTTGGTTCAACAAGGTCGGATCTACCAATTTTTTCTTTTGAGGTATTCTAAATCAACCTTCTATATTACTCTCCAACTTTAACTCAATTTTGCTTTACGTTATTAACATTGTAAGGACTTTTTTTTGTTGTGTTTGATTTATAGGTTTCTTTTGGTTACCACTTGGTGTTGAGTGCAAAGAGAATAAATTATTACCCTATGTTATTTGCATTAAAGAAATGATTTGGTACTTTAAATTTGTATTTGAGATATTGTTATTAAATCAACTAGAATGATTTACATCAAATTTTCATGTTCCATCTGTTAACTCTTTTTTATTGGTTTATAAGCATTAGCAAGTTTAACCTTCAACTTATATGAAGCATTCGTGCACCTCTACTATTTGCGTTTTAATAAAATTTTGATTTGTGTTTCACTTAAAATGTTTAGTGTTTAACTTGATTTATCAAGAAAAGAATGTGCATTACCAATCGCTAACCAACATAAAGGAGGTAAATCCTTCAATAATTTAGGTGTGTATTCTTATCTCTCTCTTAAATTGGTGATATACACGGTTTAATATTATATTTTTTGATCCATTATGAATATAGTACTATAGTGTAGTATTTTGGTTCATTGGCATTGAGATAATAACCTTGCTCCATCATAAATAACATAAACTTGCTCATGTGAATAGATTGTCTTCTGTGAGAATATCTGCAGTTATTTCCAGAACCAAATCTAAGTCATTAAACATCTTCTCTCTCTTGATTTTAACATTTAATTTATCAAATGCATTTATTTTTCAACGGGTAGAATTTTACTAGACCCTTCAGTCACCGGAGAGGATCCAATCCCCTTGCTCATGTATTCACTAGAAAAGTCTGAATTATGATGTATCTTTCTGTCTCTTTTGATAATTGGAAACTCTTTGTATCTCTTTTACCACATGTTTTGTAATTATGCACACAAATTAGGGTTAATTTGTGCATAAAAGTTGCTGACGTATGCTGTATCTTTCTTTTTTACTCTATTTTTAAAATAATATTTAGGCTCTGTTTGGCAAAGTCAAGATTCTAGCTTATTGCTTATAACGGTCTTTTCACCACAAGCTTTTAGCTTATTTTACTAGCTTATAACTTATTTTCCAGACGCTATTTCAAGTAGCGTTTGAGCTTATAGCTTATCATCTTTTATTCCATTTTACCATTATTAATTTAACTAAAATTCATATTTATGTTTTATAATTTATTATACTTTAAAATCAAAAGAACACTACTGTAAGACATATTTTTTATATTTCAAGTATTTTTTTTTGACAAGTTATATTTCAAGTATGCTGTTTCTGTTTAGCACTCATTGAATATATTGCGGTGCAACATCTATAATAACTAAATGAAATACACTTGTATTTATCTTTTTTTTATTTTATCGGTTATTTTTTACTTTGTTTAATAAATAAAGTTTTATACTTTAATCATTCATAAAGTATAATAACTCAATTAAATAAACTTAAACCTAATTTTTTTAGCAAAAAATATATTGATTATGTTGGTATAAATTGTATTATAAAACTCTTAAAAAATTATTATGAATGAAAAATATCCTTTTATGTCAATGTACAATTACAATTAATTGAACAGCTAATTTTATCAAATATTTTAAATAGTTTATCAGCTATTAGTCAACAACCATCAGTTATCAGTTATTCGCTGATTTTACCAAAAGAGCCTTAGAGGCTAATAGCAGTCAATCTGTTTTCGTGAATTTGGTGAAAACCAAATGTCTCATATAACAGTTCAAGTCACACTTGTAGATATGAGTTCAGATGGGGACGAATGGACTTATGTTTATCATCTAGAGATTAAGAATGATTACGACGTACATTCTGCATTTTTCACTTATGTTCGTTTAAACTGCAAATGTAAAAAGTGTCCGTAAACAGAAATGTTTGAATCTAATTATCCTAATGTTTATCTTAATGTTTAGTGTGTTAACGACATATTTCAATGTTTGTCTTAGTTTTTGCAATGTTTTTCTGGTTTTAGTGTCATATTTCAATGTTTATCTTAATGTTCGTCCTAATGTATGTTGCGTTTTAATGTTTATAGGTTGAGAGACCTTGTTTTTTTTTTTTTTTTGTTACAATGCAAAAAGTTCAATCTTCTTTTGAATAGTCCATTCAACTGAATTAATTAACACTTTATTTTCAACCATATATCCACGGCATATGGAAGGATGTTGAAGTCCACCCCAAAGAAAAATCTAAAAATTTCCACTCGTTTAACCAACTTCCAACAAACATCTTTCTCATAATAAATTAATCTTAGTCAAGTCTCAGAAATTTTCAATGGGCCTGAAACTCATTGAAGAAAAACAAATGGGTTTAATATTTTTAATATATAGCATAGCCAACTCAATTAAATTAATTAACATTATATTTTTCAAATATGATGTATGACTCGTACTTGAAGAAAAGATTATTGGTTTCAAATGTGAAAAAGTGGTAACGGAATCTTAGTATGGATCAAGCTATTGATGTCAGTGACTCACACTTAAAAAAAAATATTTATTGGGTTTTAGTGCTGGTGGTTAGTCCTACATCATTAGGAATGAAGAAAATATTAGATATACAAGAGAGATGATTTATATACATAATATCTTATGGTTTTAAGTAAACATATAGTGTCAATTTCTTGTAGAGATCTTAGCCATTTAGTCCATTGTTGCTCTCCGCGTTCCTCAGATCTCCCACACACATGAATTTAAAATAGAACCAAAACTAAAAATAAGATAAAGTTGAGAGACCAAAATTATATTTAACTTTATTTTCTTAATTTCGATTTGGTTTACCAGACAAAAATCTTTCTCATCATAAAGTTGAGGGACATATTTTGATTGACTTTAGGTTAAGATGCATATACAAAGTCTTGTCTCATGGTTTAGTTCATTTGACTTTAAGCCAATTAAGAAGTTTGAAATATGACACCCTAAGAAAGAGCTAGGCAAGTAGACTTTTTTTTCTTATGAAAACTAAGCAAGAAGACATTTTCAAAAATAGAAGGCAGAATCATTATTTTGCTGTATATAAATTACTATGACACTTGTTCATCATTATTCCACATTACAATTCAGTTAACTTCTCTATCTATTTGATTGCAATTTCCATACACATACACACAAAAAATAATCCAAGGGCGTTGAGTTTATCAGAATGCCTTATTGTGGGTTCAATTTTCTCCTTTATGTGGTGACAATTCTATGCATGAATTTGTTATGTGCTGAAAGTTTTCATATGAACAAGTGTGTGGAAACAGACTTGCAAGCTCTCCTTAAGTTCAAAAATGCTCTCATTCTTGGAAGGAACGACCTTACCTCATGGAAAGGTGAAGAATGTTGCAAATGGGAAGGAATTTCATGTGATAATTTCACTCATCATGTGATCGGTTTGAATCTGGGGCCTATAAATTATACTAAAGCATTGCGAGGTAAGTTAGATTCTTCAATATGTGAACTTCAACATCTAATTTTTCTAGAACTTAGTTATCATTACCTAGAAGGAAAGATCCCACACTGCATGGGCTCACTTGGTCAGCTGAAAGAGTTGAAACTTAGTGGTAACAAATTTGTTAGTGTCATTCCTTCTAGTCTAAGGAACCTTTCCAGTTTGCAAACTCTTGATATTTCCTATAATTATTTTATGTTTTCAAATGACCTTGAATGGCTTTCTCATCTCTCTAATTTGAGATACCTTGATCTATCATATGTCAATCTCACTCTAGCTGTTGATTGGTTGTCATCAATAAGCAAAATTCATTCTTTGTCTGAACTTCATTTATATGGTTGTGGGCTCCATCAAGTCACTCCTAAATCTATTCCCCACTTAAATACTTCAATTTTTCTAAAATCCCTCAATCTTGGGGGAAATAGTTTAAACTCTTCCATTCTTCCATGGGTGATTAATGTTGGTAAAGTCCTCACAAATCTTGATCTTTCATTCAACTCTTTGCAACAAATTATTCCATATGATTTTGCAAGCATGGCTTTTCTTCAATATCTTGATCTCTCAGATAATGAACTCCATGGTAACATACCAAAATCCTTTAGGAGTATGTGTCAACTGAAAGAGTTACGAATGCACTCCAACAAACTGTCTGGCAAACTCAATGACAACATACAACAATTGTGTTCTGCAAAAAATGGTTTAGGGCGTTTAGATCTAAGTGATAACCCATTCGAACGTGGGTCACTTCCAGATGTTTCATATTTTTCATCATTGGACACATTATCTCTTCGAAATACCAATGTCGTTGGCATATTACCTAAATCATATGTTCACTTGTCTTTTCTCACAAATTTAGATCTTTCTCATAATCATTTGAATGGAGTGGATATCTTTGATGGTGAATTTCTATCGACCATGACGACTCTAGACCTCAGTTTTAACCAACTGAGTGGATCAATGCCTCTATTAGAGATAACCAAACTTGCTTCATTAGAACTACTTGATCTATCTCATAACCAGTTGAGCGGACCATTTCCACATACAATGGGTGAACTTTCTAGTCTAAGTGAGTTGCTTCTCACTTCAAATAAGTTGAACGATGTCATTAATGAAGTGCATTTGTCAAACTTATCTGAGTTGACAATTTTGGATGTAAATCAAAATTCACTTTCATTCAAATTGAGTTCAGATTGGGTTGCACCTTTCAAACTAGAAACACTATATGCATCTTCATGCACATTAGGTCCTAAATTTCCATCATGGCTCAAACATCAAGGGGAACTTATGATTCTCGACATCTCTAATTGTGGTATTTCGGATTCATTTCCTAAATGGTTTTGGAATCTCTCTTCGAGTTTACAATACTTGAATGTTTCACATAACCAACTTAATGGACCTTTGCCAAAGTCATTTACAAGTATGAAAGTAAAATTTGAGAATGTGTGGGATTTTAGTTTCAACAATTTGAATGGTTCACTGCCTCCTTTTCCAGAGTTGTACGCTCTATTTCTCTCAAGTAATATGTTTACAGAGTCTTTATCTTCTTTTTGTACATCCTTGTCTATGGTTTTAACTTATTTGGATTTGTCTAGTAACTTGCTAGAGGGTCAACTTTCAAATTGTTGGAAGAAATTTGAAATGTTACAAGTTTTGAATTTGGCAAAAAATAAATTATCAGGAAAAATACCTAGCTCAATTGGCTCTTTACGACATATTGAGTCGATTCACTTAAATAACAATAACTTTTCGGGCGAAATTCCACCTTTAACCCTTTGCAGCAGCTTAGCCCTAATTGATCTCGGGGATAACAATCTCCAAGGAATATTACCAATGTGGATAGGCTCTCATCTTCATCAGCTGATTGTTTTACGTCTACGAGCAAATAAGTTCCAAGGTAATATTCCTACAAGTATGTGTAACCTATCATTTCTTCAAGTATTGGATCTCTCTGAAAACAATATTATAGGGGAAATACCATAATGCTTAGGTGACATAATTGCTTTATCTAATTTGAACTCTCCAAGAAAAAGTTTCCACTATATCTCATACACAATTGGATTTCGAAACAATGAAGTGTATGAGGTTGGCTCCTTCAATGACAAAGAAATATTGGCATTAAAAGGATCAAACAGAGAATATGGAAAAAATCTTGGATTGATGGCAACTATTGATCTTTCAAGCAACCACTTAACCGGAGTAATACCTCAAAGTATAACAAAACTTGTGGTATTAGTTGATTTGAACCTTTCAGGAAATCATCTCACAGGATTAATTCCCAAAAACATTGGTCATATGGAAATGTTGGAATCACTCGACTTGTCAAGAAACCATCTTTCGGGTAAAATGCCAACAAGCTTTTCAAATTTGACATTTCTTAGTTACATGAACTTGTCTTTCAATAACTTAGAAGGCAAAATTCCACTAAGCACTCAACTACAATCTTTTGATCCTTCTACATACGTGGGGAATAGTGGACTTTGTGGCTCACCACTCATGAATCTTTGCCCAGGAGATGTGGTTTCTTCCACTACAAGTCATGACAAATATATTCCTAACGAAGATGAAGATAAACTCATAACCTTTGGGTTTTATGTTACCTTGGTACTTGGTTTCATAATTGGATTTTGGGGAGTTTGTGGAACTCTTGTGATTAAAACATCATGGAGACATGTCTATTTCCAATTTTTCAAGAACATGAATGATTGGATTCATGTTACACTAGCAGTTTTTATAAACAAGTTCAAAAATAATTTCCAAGTCCAAGACTAACAGGTAAATTCCTTATTGATCCCTTATTGACATTTGTAATTTGTACACACTGAATATCAGGTGAGATGAAATATTATTTTTCCTTTATTTGTAGGTAAATCTTCTTCATATGAGAGAGTGATATGTCGCAGTGTCTCCTCAATAAATGTTCTATTTGGAACATGCATGTTGCATCCAAGAGTATTCTTTATGTTCTGTTTTACTACATTTATCTCTTATGAGTTATGATCATCTTATGTTTTTACTGAACTACTTTATCAGATATTTTCTGTATAAATCCTTATGTGCCGTGGAAAAATGTTATGTCTATGCATATTTTCTGTGTCTTTTAATTCTATTTTTGTTATATTAATTCTGTTAACTGTTAGTAAATTAGTGGTTATGTTAATTTTAGTATAATTTTTTCGGCAATAAAAATACTCTAACTTCCTGCACTCTATAATATATCAAATATCAAATATCTGTTTATTATACTTGTGAATACCGGTTAAGCTATCCGCCCCACGTTCGTGGTGAATTTTATCCACAGATATCCGCGGGTACGCCCATTTTTGCCATCCTTGTCTGTAATGTTCAAAACTGTTAATTTTTTTTTTATTAGTAAAAATGTTCTTTAAATCAATAGTTAAGTAAGTTCAATGCCATAATTTATTTCGGTTAGTTACGATAGAAACATGGAGTACAACTTAAATGCCTCATCTCCATTGTACTTTGATTAAGTTTGATGTCTTTAGGACTTTTGTACTCTTCAATGGACTCGAGAAAACTCGGTTGCATATCCTTGAAACACTTATCAAGTTATTTCGACTAATAGAGTAAATATTTTTAGGTGTATTTTTTTTTTCCATGTTGCATTATCGATTAGCTCTAATTGATGAGGAGATGTGATGTAAGCTAAACTGTTGCATGCAAACGATGTTAACATTATTGCACCATAAAACCAATAACTAACTCTTAGAGACTCTACCTTGGCTTGAGAAAGATAATATGGATTTTCTAAACAGAAAGCCAAACCACGGTCCTTGATTCAAAGGTATGAATCAAAACCGAGGTTTAAACCACGATCCTGCTTCCAGGTCTCCTGATAATCCAACAGAGAAAGTAAGTCAATTTCCGATTACGAAAAATTGAGGTTTAATCCTTACAAGTCAAGCGGAGTCGTATTGCTTGCTCGTGTCTTGGAGATATTCATCGGCCGTGTCCATACAGAGTTGTATCCTACCGAGGTTTTCTTTCCATTAGTGGTTATTTCACACCACCATTGGATGATGAATATGCATCGCTACCAGATCCCTCTTAACGAATTTTCTTCAAAACAGTGAAGGTGTTAAGGATTTTGTTTCCTCTTCATGAACATCAATTGAATTTTCTTCCGACTGGTCTTTAATATTTTTCCAGTTGCAGGATAATATTTCTTTAAATACTTTTCATTAATGCTTTTGTTGAGTTCTTCGCCCTCTATATTCACTAGCCGATAGTTGAGTCTTTAACCCCAACCGGTGAAATAAGTTTTCCAAACTTGATTTCCTCCAACAAATCGCTTGAACTTGACTCATTCATTGTAGGCTTTGGTCATTAGCCGATATCCATCTAGTCTAACTCCATTAACATAACATGTTGATACCAATCAATACCAAGTTGAATTTGTTTAGGAACTGTACATTGACTTCCAAAGGCAGTATGGCATCTTGACTATAGGTGAACGAACCGGTAAGAGGTGAAACTAGTAGAAACCGTTTTAAAATTCCGAATGACCCAAAGGACTATTTTTGCAAAATTTCATGTCATTTCTTCGACTTATCCTCAACGTTTGCCTCCACTTATTCGTTAGCACCATATGGAAAGGAATGTATGGGTTGAATGTAAATATGCTATAATAATTTTTATTAATTATTATTAGCTACACTTGTAAATATGCTCTAATTTGATAAATAAGTGCTTCGTGAGATGATTGTATAATTTTAGTTGTATTGCATAATCAACGCATTTGACATAACAGAATTTAGAATAAATTGAAAATTCTTCTCTGCACAACGATTAGTTGCATTGCATGATTGTATAATTTTGGTGAAATTCCATGATTATACCTGCCAACAATTCTACATATGCTCGTATTTAGAATTCCCTTAGACATCGTTATGTTCGTATTCATGTTCCTATCTCCCTATACTTCATTTAATGAATATGAAAAATATTTCATATTCATAATTTGACAACAAAATGCAGAACAGAATTCCCTTAGACATCTTTATATGTCTAACAAATTGATGTGCCATTTAATGATATTGTGTGACATAATAAAATATTCTTCTTTTATTGAACACACATAATGAACATAATGAGATCCTAAATACACTGGTTTACAGGTACAGGTGAGGATGGTTTTCGCTAAATATTTTATCCAACTTAATGAACTTTGAGCCAAACCAATCATTCAGTCTGATCGATATTGTGTGAGATAATCAGGCCGAGTTATCATGCCATATTTTTTAAAAGGAATTTACCAGTTAATCTTGGACTTGGAATCTCTTCTTCAACCTATTCACAGAAACTGCTAGTGTGACATGGATCCAATCATTCATGTTGTTGAGTAATTTGAAATAGGCATGTCTACATGATGTTTTTATCACTAGACTTCCACCAACTCCCCAAAGTCCAATGAAAAAACGAAGCCCTTAGCGAACATAAAACCCAAAGTGAAGGGTAACCAAATATGTCTCGCGTGGTAGCGTGGTAACCAAATATCTATAAATTAAGTTATAATTTCATCTCTAATTTTGATTGATCCTTACACTGATTCTCTTGGTAGCGGCCGCGAGAGCAACATTTTTTTTTTTTTTTGAATCAGCAAATATAATTAGGCTCGGCTAGCATAAGATGCACTTAACCGGCTATGGAGGAAAAAGAGTACAAATAGGCACCACAAAACAGAAGGCAGCACACTAACAAAGGATAAACTCAGTAAAAACAACATGTACAAAATGCAAGAGAACACCTAAAGAGAAATTCCAATTGGTGTAATCAATAATTGCTTTTCTTTTAAAGCAGGAACTGTTGCCGGAGTTTACGTCGCTTAGAATTATAAAGTACCAAACATTGCTGAGCGGGCTGATACTGTCTTCAAAATGGTGAACGATGCCGAATAAAGATATAGAAACGATTAAAATGATCAATAATTAGTTATATATGAATCAGGTTCTTGTTTAAATCTTTTTGTTTTTACTCATGGATACTACTATAGGATCAATCAAATATCTACTATGAGCAAACATGGATCCTTACATAGTATCATTGTGAGTGCGTATACAATTTTCTTCGTGTACCACTTCAAATTTTCTCGCGCTTTTCTTTTCCTCCCAAAATTAAAATCAATCAAGAGCCGGAAGCAATGAAGATCGATGGAGCATGCGGTGGAGATGCTTGGGATCAACAACAGTTCATTGTGTTGCATGAGAGGCCCGAGCAAAGAGGGCTAACGTCCATTACCAATGGCATAAGGTTATTTATTGTGATAACTTCTCCCAGTGCAGAACTATCTTTTATGTTTTATTTTTAATAAGTTAATTTATACCAATCATTTGAACAATTGATTTTAATGCAGTGTTATCGAATATCAGCCATGGCGGCACCATAGCAAGACCAAATAAATTAAACTATGAGACGAGGATGTACAAAAAAAAGATAGGGATCCTGTAAACTTATTATTTGATAAGGATATTGTATAAAAATGGTTTTTTGTTGAAGATTATGTTTACCGTATTTGGATAAACAGCTTATTTAAACTCTTATAGCACAAACATGTATCATATAAGTGCATATGTATAAATTATTTCTATAACAAAAAATAAAATGAAGTCACCGTTTTCATATAAGAAACTATAAACTATTTTCATAAGCTTTATCTACAAGCCAAAGAGGGCCACTTGCAAACTATAATGCAGATAACATATAAGTCAAACTTCGTGGAAAGGTCATCTTTGTCTATGATGGATGAGTTTTTAACATAAATGGATTTGGATTTCTGTGATTAAATTAAAGGAAAAAAATACATATTTTCTTTCCATGTACATGTGGATTTAAGCAACAATACATAAGAAAGTAGTTTAGGAAGAATCTGAAATACACACCAAGAAAGATAACTTCTTGCACTCTATGTATATATATATAAAGAACAATGGTGATGGCTGAAGAGAACTCCAAAGAATACTCTTGGATTGATGAAGACATTGCGACATATTACTCTCTCAGTTGAAGCTTTTCACTACAATTAATTATTGATAAAAAATACAATCATTTCAACTATGTGTGCGGAAATTATAAGGAAATTTACTTTTTCAAACAACAAGCATGCATTTGTAATGATACACTATATAGAAGGTATATTAATAATGCATTTACCTGTTAGTCTTGGACTTGAAATATTTTTTTTCAACCTCTTCATAAAAACTGCCAGTGTGACATGGATCCAATCATTCATGTTCTTGAAGAATTTAAAATAGGCATGCCTCCATGATGTTTTTATCACTAGAGTTCCACAAACTCCCCAAAATCCAACAAAAAAACCAAGCCCTAAGGTAACATAAAACCCAAAGGTTATGAGCTTATCTTCATCTTCATCTGGGAGTTGTTTCTCTGGACTTCTAGTTGGAGAAGTGACATCGCCAGGGCAAAGATTTATGAGCGGTTGTCCACAAAGTCGATTATTCCCCACATATGAAGAGGAATCAAAAGTTTGTAGTTGAGTGCTTAGTGGAATTTTGCCTTCTAAGTTGTTGAACGACAGGTTCATGTAACCAAGAAATGTCAAATTTGAAAAGCTTGTTGGCATTCTACCCGAAAGATGGTTTCTTGACAAGTCAAGTGATTCTAACATTTTCATATGACCAATGTTGTTGGGAATCATTCCTGTGAGATTATTCCCTGAAAGGTTTAAACCAACTAATGCAACAAGTTTTGTTATACTTTGGGGTATCTCACCGGTTAATTGGTTGCAAGAAAGATCAATTGTTGTTATCAATCCAAGATTTTTTCCATATTCTCTATTTGATCCTTTCAATGCAAATTTTGCCTTGTCGCTGAAGAAGCCGATTTCATGCACTATGCTCTCCGTATAGGAAACTGATGATGTGACATAGTGAAAGCTTTTTCTTGGAAACATCAAATTTGATAAAGCAAGTATGTTACTGAAGCATTGTGGTATTTCCCCTGTAATATTATTTATAGAGAGATCCAATACTTGAAGAAATGATAGATTACACATGCTTGTTGGAATGTTTCCTTGAAGCTTATTTGCCCGCAGGCGTAAAATAATCAACTTTTGAAGATGATGACCTATCCACATCGGTAAAGTTCCTTGAAGATTGTTATCACCAACATCAATTAATTTCAAGTTCTGGCAAAGAATCAAAGATGGAATTTCACCAGAGAAGTTGTTGTTATTTAAATGGATTGATTCAATTTGTTGTAAAGTGCCGAATGAGTTGGGAACTTTCCCAGATATTCTATTTTCTGCCAAATTCAAAACTACTAAAGATTGAAACTTTCCCCAACAATCTGAAAGCTGCCCCGCTAGCATATTACTAGACAAGTCCAGATAAACTAAACTATGAGATGAGGATGTACAAAAAGAAGATATGGACCATGTAAACATATTATTTGAGAGAAATAGAGCTCGCGGTTTTGGAAATGACGGCAATGAACCGTTCAAGTTATTGAAACTAAAATCCCACACAAAATCATAATTATTATTTACTTTATTACTTGGAAATGATTTTGGCAAGGGTCCATTAAGTTTGTTATGTGAAACATTCAAGTATTCCAAACTCGAAGAGAGATTCCAAAACCATTTAGGAACTGAATCTGAAATACCACTATTTGAGATGTCTAGAGTTGTAAGTTCCCCACAATGTTTGAGCCATATTGGAAATTTAGGACCTAATGTGCACGATGATGCATATATGTTTCAAGTTTGAAAGGTGGAACCCAATCCAAACTAAGTTGAATGAAAGAGAATTTTGAGTCACATCCAAAATTATCAACCGAGATAAGTTTGATAGATGTGTTTCATTAATGACACCATTTAACTAATAAATATAATAAAATAAAATAAAATAAAAGGTGACAACTAGGGTACCCATGGAAGAATGGTGGGTAATTTACCCCAACCAATACACATTAGCCACATAAGCACATTTTTAAGTGGTATCCATGAACTATCTTGACCCCACCAACAAATTGCTCATTTTCATTGGTTGGTGGGTAAATTACCCACCATTCTTCAAAGGTAATCTAGAAAAAACCAAAATAAAAACAAAAACAAAACATTCAGATTCATATTTCCTTTCCTTGTAAATGAGGATTTAAACAACAATAAACAAGACAGTAGTTTAGGGAGAACTTAAGATATAAGACATTGGAAAATATGACTTCCTGCACTCTATAATATATAAGGTACAAAACTGAAGATGACTGAAGAGAGAAAAAAATGGTTGTGTTGAGTACTCCAAAGAATACCACGCATGTTCCAAACGAAACAATTATTGATGAAGACAATATTGCAAATATCACTCTCAAATGAAGCTTACCTGCACATATTTAAAAATAAAAATAAATTATGCCAACTAATTTTGTGTGAGTGTAAATTATAAATAAACGTAAAAGGAAATTAAATAACAAATATATATGCATTATATATACTAAATATATATTCTTTTATAAAAAAAAAAAATACAAAATATACATTGGTGTGCATTTTTATTATTGATAAATAAATAAAAGGTTCTCCGTCCCAAATTATAAGCAAAAAAACTCATTTTCTCTGTCCCAAATTATAAACAAAAATGACTAATTTTTATCATATTTAATTATGTTTTTAAAAAAAATCATCTTTTCCAAAGAGAGATTAAATGCAATTTCCATTTATTATGCTATCCCTTTCATTTTCTCTATAATTAATAACCAATTAAAATTGTTTTTACATCTTTCTATGAAACTTAGTCCAAAGATAACAGAAGAAATTATACTGCAAACTATAATATTTTAGTTTCTTAATAAATGTGAACATATTTTTTTTCCTTATAATTTGGTACGGAGGGAGTATATGACAAGAAACTTACCAGTTAATCTTCCACTTGAAATCTCTTCTTCAACCTATTTACAAAAACTGATAGTATGACATGGATCCAATCATTCAAGTTGTTGAAGAATTTGAAATAGGCATGCCTCCATGACGTTTTTATCACAAGAGTTCCACAAACTCCCCAAAAGCCAACAAAAAAACCAATCACCAAGCTAACATAAAACCCAATGGTTATGAGCTTATCTTCATCTTCACCAGTGGCATGTTTATCATGGCTTTTTGTTGGAGAAATCACATCGCCAGGACAAAGATTTATGAGTGGCTGTCCACAAAGTCCACTGTTCCCCACATATGCAGAGGGATGAAAAGTTTGTAGTTGAGTACCTAGTGGAATTTTCCCTTCTAAATTGTTGAACGACAGGTTCATGTAACCAAGAAATGTCAAACTTGAAAAGCTTGTTGGCATTTTACCGTAGAGATGATTTCTTGACAAGTCCAATGATTCTAACATTTTCATATGACCAATGTTTTTGGGAATTAATCCTGTGAGATGATTTCCTGAAAGGTCTAAACCAACTAATGCCACGAGTTTTGGTATATCGTGGGGTATTTCTCCTGTTAGGTTGTTGCAAGAAAGATCAATTGTTGTCACCAATCCGAGATTTTTACCATATTCTCTATTTGATCCTTTCAATCCCAATACAACATTGTGATTGAAGGAGCCGATTTCGAAAACATGACTATTTGGATAGCTAAATATTGTGACTGAGACATAGTGAAAGACTTTTCTGGAAAACTTTATATTTGATAATGCAGCTATGTGACTAAAGCATTGTGGTATTTCACCTGTTATGTTGTTTTTTGAGAGATCCAACACTTGAAGAAATGATAGATTGCACATACTTGTGGGAATGTTTCCATGGAAATTATTTTCCCGTAAGCGTAAAACAATCAATTGATGAAGATGATGGCCTATCCACGTTGGTATTATTCCTTGTAGATTGTTATCACCAATATCAATTAATTTCAAGTTGTTACAAAGGATCAAAGATGGAATTTCACCAAAGAAGTTGTTGTTATTTAAATGGAGCGATTCTATTTTTCCTAAAGTTCCAAATGATTTGGGGACTTTTCCTGATAAATTATTCTTTGCCAAATTTAGAACTACTAAATCCTGGAACTTTCCCCAACAATCTGAAAGTTTCCCCGCTAGAAAATTACTAGACAAGTCTAGATAAATTAAATTATGAGACAAGGAAGTACAGAAAGAAGATAAGGACCCTATAAGCATATTATTTGAGAGAAATAGAGAATGCAATTTTGGAAAAGGTGGCAATGAACCATTCAAATTATTGAAACTGAAATCCCACACAACCTTTTGACTGAAAAAATAATCTTTTACTTTCAAACTTGGAAAGTATTTTGGCAAGTGTCCATGAAGTTTGTTATGTGAAACATTCAAGTATTGCAAACTTGAAGATAGATTCCAAAACCATTTAGGAAATGAATCTGAAATACCACTATTGGAGATTTCCAGATTCACAAGTTTTCCTTGATGTTTGAGCCATGTTGGAAATTTAGGACCCAGTGTGCACGATGATGCATACAATGTTTCAAGTTTGAAAGGTGGAACCCAATCCGAACTCAAGTTGAATGAAAGCGAGTTATGATTCACATCGAAAATTTTCAATTGAGATAAGTTTGATAGATGTGTTTCATTAATGACACCGTTCAACTTATTTGAAGAGAGATGTAACTCTTTTAGACCAAAAAGTTGGCCAATTGTATGTGGAAACGGCCCGCTCAACTGATTATGGGAGATATCAATTCTTTTTAATGAGGAAAGTTTAGTAATCTCAAATAGTGGTAATGATCCATTGATTTGGTTAAAACTGAGATCTAGAAATTGTATTGTTGGTAGAGATGCATCATCAATGATATTCACACCACTCAACTGATTGTGGGAGAGATGTAGTGATTTTAATGAGGCAAGTTTAGTCTTCTCAAATAGTGGTAGTGATCCTTTCATTTGGTTAAAACTGAGATCTAGAAATTGTAAGGTTGGTAGAGATGCATCATCAATAATATCCAGACTATTCAAATGATTTTTGGAAAGATATACTCTTGCAAGAGAAGGCAAATGAACAAGTGATTTTGGAAATGTCCCGAAAACATTGCTCCTTTCAAGAGATAATACCTCCAATGACGAAAAGCAAGAAAAATCAGGAAGTGGTCCTCCAATGAACGGATTATTGCTCAGATCCAAATACTTAAAACCATTTTTTGGGGAACACAATTGTTGTATGCTATCACTAAGTCTGCCAGACAGTTTATTGGAGTTTAGTTGTAACTCTTGCAGTTGAGAAATATTCCTAAAAGATTTTAGTATGCTACTCTCGATTTCATTATACGAGAGATCTAGATTTGTGAGGACTTTGCTAACATTAATTACCCATGGCACAATGGCTGATCTTAAACCATTTTCTTTAAGATCGAGATATTTAAGAGAAATGGAAGAATTCAGGTGGGGAATAGATTTAGGAAGTGCTTGATGGAGCCCACAACCGAGTAAACGAAGTTCAGACAGAGATGGAGTTTTGCTTATTGATGACAACCAATCAACAGCTAGAGTGAGATTAACAAATGATATATCAAGGTATCTCAAATTAGAGAGATGAGAAAGCCATTCAAGGTCATTTGAAATCATATCATAATTAAATCCAAGGTCAAGAGTTCGCAAATTGGAAAGGTTCCCCAAACTAGGAGGAATGACACTAACAAGTTTATTACCACTAAGATCTAACTCTATCAAGTTACCAAGTGACCCAATGCTTTTTGGTATCTTTCCTTCTAAGTAATTAAAATTAAGATTCAACTCTATCAGTTGACCAAGTGAACCAATGCACTTTGGGATTTTTCCATGTAGGTTATTTCTATTGAGATTTATAGAACTAAGATATTGCAGTTCACATATTGAAGAATCTAACTTACCTTGCAATCCTTTAGTATAATCTAAAGCATGGAGATTCAAACTCGTTACATGACCAGTTAAATTATCACATGAAATTCCTTTCCATTTGCAACACTCTTCACCTTTCCATGATGAAAGGCTACCATTTCCAGCTTCTTTAAACCTTAAGAGAGCTTGCCTCTCCGTCTCCACGCATTTCTTCAGATGAAAATTTTCAGCGCATACCAAACTGATGCATAGAATGCTCACTACACAAAAGAGAAAATCGAACTGCTTCATTGTGATCTACTTAACTCCCTTTGAAAACTTTTTGATTTTGAAGTGGAATAATGATAAACAACGGTCATATTAATTTATAGACTGCAAAATACCACACATCTATTGAAAATGTCTACTTTCCTGGTTGTTTCTTCGAGTGTCATATAATTCAAACCTAAAGCAAATTCAAGTCAAGATAATAGTAAGTTAAATGTATGATGTGTCATTATGTCATGAAACAAAATATAGTAGTAGTATATATATATATATGTAACGACTGTCAAAAAATGAGTAGATAATAGTTTAGTCAAAAAATTAATATATTCATTATCAAAAAAGATATAAATAATAGTATGAAGTCAATGAATCTTGCACACTTGGCAGGGCTGTTGCTCCCTCCCATCTAGATGATGTTATTATTATTATTATTATATTATGTAAAGAGAATAGATAGTTATAATGTAACTTTTTTCTCTCTTCAGTTTTACTCTTTATTTAAACTATTTTATTTACTATAAAAAAATATTACCTCAAACTTATTTGACACAAGCATTTGATCTTGATATATATCTTTCCTTTTGTTTTGAATCAGCCAAGTTTTATTGATAATTACGCAACCAAAAACAGCTCAGGGCGAGCTGAAACTGAGCGCCAAAAACAATACAACAAATGAGAAATAGATTGAGCTCTTAGCAGCCAACACAGAAGCACAAAAACTAAAACAGAAACACAAAGAGCCTTTTCCAAAAGGCGAACAGCAGCACATACATTACCACACGTAATATAAGCAAGAGACAATTTTCAATCTACTAAAATTCCAATGCCACGACATCACCTTTATTTTTTAAAACAAGTCTTCTACCTCCTTGATTGTATTTTTAAAATGCAATAATTTCTCTCTTTCTAAATCACCCAAAATAATAATAATAATAATTAAATTGACCTGGTAAAACTTGTGTAATGGGACTTATTCAAAAACAAAACAGGTGATGGGGATGTCTTTTGTTTTAATAAAGCGAATTCGTCAAGTCTGATGTGTCATACAATATTATGCTGTAATGTAATGTTGAAAACTCGGTAAAGTTTTTTTTTTTTTTTTTTATCGGTACAAATGTTGAAAACTCTGATAATCTATTCATCTGGAGTTTGATCGAAAGGTAAGTCAAGTCCACCCAAATCCTAAATTATGTTAGTACATTAACCATTGTGTCCAATTATTTGGCTTTGCTCAGTTTTATTTCCTAATTGCAAGAATAATTGACCTTTCTACAACAAAAATTGATAATATCAATACAATATTATTATTATTTTTCAATGTTAATATCATTTCGACCACTCTCTACTCCTATTTTTTTACTTTTCACTCTCTAAAACGGTTGCCCATGCTTTAGGAGATGCAGGCCCGACCTTGGGGGAGTGCAAGGTGCTCAATCAAGTCGGGCCTCCAAGAGCTATGGGCCTCAGAAAAATTAACTCTAATACCAACCCCAAATACTGTTTCATTTTGCTTTGTTTGTATGTGTGTTAAATTTGACTTTTCATTTTGCTTCTCAAATACTGTTTTATGGTTGTGTAGGATATAGAGAACTTCAAAAAGACCGAGCTTCTGCAGTTGAGATTATGAAATTGTTCACTTCAAATATTTGGCAAACACCTCTATTGGAGGAGCTTACAGTTCAGGAATATGCCCACTATGTTCAGGAATATGCCCACCATGTTTGCCGTTGCGCTCTAGCCATGGTAGAGGAAAAAAGTGCGGTGACGAATAACACATTCGAGAGCAACAAGGTAAAAAGGCCAAGGTAAAGCTTCTTCATGATAGTCTTTAGGAACTCTTCATTATTTCGTAGAGGAACCTTCAACGCTATGAAAACCAAAAAGTTTACAAATGATAGAAAGGAACCTATCTTACTTGCAACCACAAAATAGTCGGATGGATCTGGAGGCAACCGGGTAGTGTTTACTGACGATACTCCCCAGAATATTGTGGCAACAGCAATGAATGTAGTTGCAGTAGATCTGTTGCCCACTTTGCAGCCTCTTCAACCAAGTCCTTATGAGATATGCTGAAAACCTCTGAAGGCGTATATCCATCCTTATTTTTCTTGGTTCTGAAAGATGGTTGTGCAACGTCTTGGACCCTCTGCAAAACCAAAAAGTTTTTAACCTTGTCAAACTACATTAATGAATATAAAATATAAGTTTTTACTTTTGTTGAGAATTAAAAAAATAATTTATATCTGAAACCATCAGAATTCTTGATGCACTTTCACAAACGCATTCCACCCCTGATGGCCAGTTGCATTGTGTGGCATCTCTCCTGCTAAATGTAATATATTGTTCCCAAACATGTCGTCATGTGACATAAACTCATTTCTAGAGTCTAACCCAATAAGGTACTCGAACACTGCTTTTTGTCTATTTAAGACAACATGTGAAAGCACACATCTATTAGTTCTATCTTCCACGAACAAACAAAGAAAATTTTTTAGATTTTGAAACATCCTCACAAACTCTACAATTCCATTCTGTGCTGAAACTAAAAAATAGAACTAATAGAGGATGTTACAATTGTAGAGTTTGTGAGGATGTTTCAAAATCTAAACCCTTTTCTTTGTTTGTTCGTGGAAGATAGAACTAATAGAGGTGTGCTTTCACATGCTGTCTTAAATAGACAAAATGCAGTGTTCGAGTACCTTATTGGGTTAGACTCTAGAAATGAGTTTATGTCACATGAAGACATGTTTGGGAACAACATATTACATTTAGCAGGAGAGATGCCACACTCTGCAAGCATCAAGAATTCTGATGGTTTCAGGTATAAATTATTTTTTTAATTCTCAGCAAAAGTAAAAACTTATATTTTATATTCATTAATGTAGTTTGTCTCGGTTAAAAACTTTTTGGTTTTGCGGAAGGTCCAAGACGTTGCACAACCATCTTTCAGAACCAAGAAAAATAAGGCTGGATATATGCCTTCATAGGTTTTTCAACCTATCTCATAAGGACTTGGTTGAAGAGGCTGCAAAGTGGACAACAGATCTACTGTCAACTACATTCATTGCTGTTGCCACAATATTCTGGGGAGCATCGTCAGTAAACACTACCCGGTTGCCTCCAGATCCATCCGACTATTTTGTGGTTGCAAGTAAGATAGGTTCCTTTCTATCATTTGTAAGCTTTTTGGTTTTCATAGCGTTGAAGGTTCCTCTACGAAATAATGAAGAGTTCCTAAAGACTATATGAAGAAGCTTTACCTTGGCCTTTTTACCTAGTTGCTCTCGATTGTGTTATTCGTCACTGCACTTTTTTCCCCTACCATGGTTGGAGCGCAACGGCAAACATAGTGGCCATATTCCTGATGTCGGCATTTATATTTTTGATATGTTCTATTCTTCCTTATTGGTAATTAAGTTGGTACATTTTCTCAGAGTTGGTACGCCTTTTTGATATGTTCTGTTCTTGCTGTGTTAGCAAACAATCTTTGATTTCTTTCATTCCAAAGAACCCAAATACCACAAAGCCAAATCAATTCAAGAAAAGACCTTCTTGGAGTATAACCATCTGAAGAAAAAACAAACTGATAATAATGGTCTAAAACCTGTTGGGGGTCCACAGAAAACACATTAATCCAAGTTTTAATTTGTTGCCATAAGTCGTCAAAAATAGGACAATGAATAATTAAGTGATCAATTGTTTCATTTTTTCCACATCATGTAACGCATAATTGGGTATCATTAGTAATAACACCTCGCCGCACCAAATTATCCTTTGTTGGCCATCTATTGCGGAGAAGACGCCAAGCGCAAATAGAAACTTTCAAGGGAACACTCTTATGCCAAGGAGCATCCGAAACGACATCATGGTTGTGCATCTCCTGCCGCATGAGCATTTGACACACCACGAACGGTGTAACCATCACCTATATTAGGCCGCCAAAGCCAGACATCTTGTTCAGCATCCTGCAAAGTAACGTTAGTAAGCAAATTTCTAATCTCCACCACTAACTCCTCCTCCCAAGCTAACAAACGACGCCTCCACCTCCAAGCCTCCCCATCTTCGCCCCACCCTAGAGCGTGCATCTCCCCCACCGACAAATCCTTATGAATCGATAAGTCATACAACCTTCTAAATCTCTCCATGAACGATACCGTCCCCACCCAACAATCCGACCAAAAGAAAGTATTAAAACCATTACCTAAACGTAGGGGTGTTCGCGGTGCGGTTTGGTTCGGTTTCAAGCATAATAATCATCCAAACCGCGAGAGAAAAAAGCATGCGGTTTGGTTTGGTTCGGTTGATTTTTAAAAAGTCATCCAAACCAAACCAAACCAAACCAATGCGGTTTGGATTGGTTCAGTTGATGCGGTTAATCGCGAGATAAATAAAAAAATTACATTAACTTTAATATTGCCAACTAGTACCAAGCAATTTTAATTATTCAAAAAAAGAACTTGAAGTTCCAAAATAGCATTACAATACAAATAAAAGTTATTTATCTAAAATAACATTACAGTACGTACCAAAATAATATTTAAGAACCAAAAAAGAACAACTTGAAGTTCCAAAGTAACACATTATCATGACTCTAATGAATTGAAATGAGTCTCTGAATACTGAAATGAAATGAATACCTGGATAGTGTTGGGCTTGGGCTTGGGTTCACTTTGGTATTGGGCTAGTACAGTACTTAGTTTAATAACATTGAGTATTTTTGCGGTTTGGTTTGGTTTGGTTCGGTTGCTGAGATGCAAACCGCAAACCGAACCGAACCGCGCGGTTCAGTCTAAAAGCCATCCGAACTCATCCGAACCAAGTGCGATTTTTTGCGGTTTCGGTTTGGGTTGGTTCGGTTTGCGGTTTTTCTATTGGGTTGGTTCGGTTTTGAACACCCCTACCTAAACGTTTTGATATACTTTCTTCAAACCAACTACCACCCTCTACACCAATTCCATTTTGAATTTTAACTATCTCCCTCCACCGTGCTGACCCCGTCACACCACCTTCCTTCAACCGACCTCTCTGCTCCCCATAACGAGAAGACAACACCTTAAACCACAAGCCCTCCCTATCCACTAAACACCTCCAACATCATTTAGCAAGAAGAGCAATATTAAACTCCTGCAATCTCCTTACCCCCAAACCACCAACCCTCTTACTCATACAAATAGAATTTCAGTCTACCCAAGCAATTTTTCTATGATCCTCATCCCCACCCCAATTTTTTTTTAATTAAAATAGATTCAATGGTAGAGATTATACTTACGGGAGCTCTGAAAAAAGAAAGGGCGTAGACAGGCAGTGAAGATAGGACATACTTAAGGAGAATCAAGCGGCCACCATAAGACAAATTTCTACTTTTCCATTCTGATAGTCTAGATTTAAGGCGCTCTATTACCGGGTCCCAAAAACTCAAACATCTAGCGTAATCCAATACACGAGGCTATGTGAGATTGATCGCATAATCCAATACACGAGGCAACCCCCGGATCGAATTGTCGATTATATCTCTACCTAAACATAAGTTCACTCAGCCCGGGTATAGGACTTTTGATATTCTCACCCCACACGTCAAATGAAAATAAACAAGTATTCACATATGTAAGCAATAAAACAAAGCGTAAATATAAACTAAGGAAAACTAGGCGCGACCCGCTAAAAAGAGTCCCCAGTGAAGTCGCCATTTCTGTTATCATGGTTTTTGGGTGCCAAGCCATTAATTGGACTTGTACCTTTCGACCGTTGATATCTCTATTTTTCTTGGGAAGGGTAAAAGGAGAAAAACCCTTGAGTTTCCGAATTCGGGGGTCGGTTTTACTACGGGAAGGTGTTAGGCACCCGGAGTAACTATAGTCCTCTATAGGAGCCGTTTTCCTAAGTCTATATTCACGCTTATTTTTACTTACTTTTGAAAATGGGAGGTTTATTTAGTTAAGAATGGGGGGGAGAGATTGTAAGACTTTGATTTTATTTCGGCTTGGATGAGTTTTGACTCATTGCCTACGTACCGTTTTACGGGATCAAAACCGGCGTAGTTCTTGCTAAAAAGACTTGTTTTTCTTTTGTTTTAATTGTTTGATTTCAAGTTTTGAAAAAAGGTTTTGAAGAAGGAGATTGGGAGGCTTCATGAGCATTAGATTTAGCAAAAAAGGTGAGGTTTGATTAGTGATTTAGAAAGAAAGTCTAAATGATTAAGATGAATTGAATTTTTCTTAAGAAAAAAGAAAGGAAAAAAATGAAGTGTTGACTTCATACTTATTATGGAAATTTTTGAAGTGAAGTTCAATTGCTTTTTTTTAAAAAAAAAAGATGGATTTTCTCTAAGTGTTTAAAACCTAAACGCTTATTTAACCATACAATCCTATGCATACATCTAAGGTGAGTGTGTGCGTGTCGGTGCGTCATAGTGTCCATAGTCCATATTACAACATTGCCTAAATACATTCTATGGCCTCTTTGCCAAGCTACAAACCAATGATAATAAATTACATCACTAAATGAATCAAAATTTGCAAAAAAAATGAATGCTAAGCTAAAGAAAGTGGAGGAGGTAGTGAAATGGAGAAATGCTCATGAAATGTATGGCACATGAGATGAAATGGTTAGTGATCACAAAGCACAAAATAGTAGGAAACAAACAAAAAGAAATTGTATAAGAATAGTAAAAAGGAAGTAATAAAGTGGTAAAAACCTATAAATTTTTTGATATGATACCTAAATGTGCTTGTGACCCATAATCATCACATCATGGCAATTTTGAAAGAGATTTAGTTTCAAGCCATGATGTGAAATTAATAGAGATACATGCAAGCAAAGTATTACACCAAGTTCATATAGGAATTTGACACTTTATTCCTTAAGACACACACTTGTTGCTTGCAAAACAAGAAATTTACAAAATCACACCCAAAAACCAGCAAGAAAGCACATGACCAGAGGCATATTCATCATAAGATTGGGTATCATTTATTCATGTCACACATCAAAGTGTCAAGAACAAGAACATAACCAAAATAATACCCAAAAATGTAAACACACATGGAAATTAATTCATGCCGTTTTACCATTTTTTTTTTATGCAAAAACACCATAGAAATACCAAAAATATATCAAGAAACAACTAGGATTTTTTTTAGGAATTTTTGTAAAAAGTGAGCAAGCAACAGGTGCAGATAGCAAAGACATATGGTGCAGATAGCAGGAAAATAACAAAAACGTAAAAAAAAACTTAAGCCCAAACCAAAGCCCAACACACAAAACTCAGATTGCACAGGAGACGTTGGATTGATCTAGAGGCTGAGAAAGAAAGGAAAAAACCGAAAATAAACCAGACCGGTTCAAAGCTCTATATATATGCTTCAAATCCGGTTTTTTTCATTTCTTTCTTTTCCTTCTCTCTCTTCTCTCCTCTAGTGAGAGAAGCTCTCACTTCTCTCTAAGATTTCCGGTCGTCTTCTCCGGTTAACTTCTCCGTTCCGGCGCGGCGGATGGCGGCGGCGCCACCGTGCCGGAAAATCAAACTGCTCCGATTCGAGAAATTTTTACATTTTTAGATATCCTTTTTTATATACTTCTCGAATCCGAACTTAGATTTTTCGAAAAAAGCTTGAATCGGAGTAGATCTGAGTTTGAATCTTGGTGAAATTTTTGTAAAGGAACGGTGGAAAAAGGAAGAGATACGAACGAAGAGGATGCTTACCTCTTCTTGTTTTCTGTTACGGCTCTTGCTGCCTGTGCTTCGCGTGCTTGCTCGCTTGCCTGCTGGCTTGCGCGCGTGCTTGCTTGCGTGCGCGTTTTGCTTGCTTGCTTGCTGGCTTGCGCGTGTGTTTGCTTGCGTGCGCGTTTTGCTCTTTTGCTTGCTGTTTCTTTGGTTCTGTCTTCTTCTCTTTCCTCTGTGCAGATTCGGTTTTCCCTCTTTTTCCCTACCGTGATCGGTGCTTGAGTTCTTCACTTCCGGTGAGGAATTCGCACCTTGTATTGCGGTGGAATCGATTCGATGATGAAGATTCGTACACGAATCTCTGAGAATTTGATGATGAATTTCGGTTAGGGTTCTGTTTTTGTTCTTGAGAAATTTCTGTTTTTGATCTAACAGAAAAGAGAGAGAAAATGGGAATTTGTTTTTGGTGATGTGTATTGTAATGAGTGGATCTCATCTATGTGGCACTGTGAATAGTATTTATAGCTGACATGTGTGAGTGGTTGGACCATTAGAAAGCTGACATGTGGCATTGGAAAAAAAAGAGGCGCTGCCCTGTAATTTTTGACTTGAAGGACCTGTTTGCAATTTTTGAAAGAAATAGGGACTGGACTGAAAAAAAATAAAAGCAAGGACTGAAATGAAATAAAAAAAATTTCTGGATTAAAAAGCAAATTTGGACTTCTCTGGGGACCAAAATGCAAAAAAATAAAATAATAATAATAATAAAAAAAGAAATAAAATTGGTAATCTGACCAAACGTAAAGCGAAACAAAAATAAAATTGACAAGACGGACTAAAACGAACCAATGGCTTAAATGAGGTACTTCAAAGTAACCTCCCCATGCCAAAATTTCGTGTGAAATGACCAAAATGCCCCTAGGGCTAAAATTGACCTAAACAGAATCAAATTGATCTGACACTGACTCAGACGCAAATTTGAAATGAATTTAACAAGGTTTACTGATGAAATGTTAAAAATCAGTTTGAAAAGACTCAGAGATAGTCACAAGGATGAAGATGGGTCCCACTGCAGGAAATGACCAAAATACCCTTCTGTATGACCTTTTGCAAATTTTGAAATAAACTGTAGAAAAAGTAATGTAATGATTCAGAGGCACTTTTAAATGACTTACAAGATAAGTAAAGACATTTCGAAAGGTTTTATGCAAGAAAAACATAGGCAAAATTGTGATTGAAAATACTGCGAGGCAGAGACAATTTGAACTGTGCAGTTGAAATTTGATAATTGACAAAGTTTGAAAATGAAATTGGGCCCAGTATTTTTAGGTCCAAAAACAGGGTATAACAGCTGCCCCTATTTAAGTTTCTTTGTCTGGAGAGTCAAGAGACGGAGTCTTTGGCTTGACAGGACGAAGATACTTAAATATTAGCATTTGCACTGTGTTTGGACGTAAAAATACGCCTACCCATTTTCAAATAATATGCATGCCATGCATCATTTGGATTATGAATGCAAGACCTCATGGGGATTGGAATTAACAAAATATGTCGTATCCACTGCGGGATTGGTAGACATTGACAAAGATAGTGAATAGCAGAGTAACGGGAAACTAGAAACAAGTTGGACAGGTACAAGCTGTTCTTGGATTCAAACTAGCCACTTGACCGGGAATGAAACAAACAGACAACTGTGAGTTGTTCTTATGGATTCGAACTGGTCACTTCACAGGGGATAGAGGTTACTGGACAAACATGAGTTGTTCTTATGGATTCGAACTGGTAACTCACTTGGGAATATTGGAAAGTGCGAGTTGTTCTTATGGATTCGAACTGGTGACCCGACTGGGGAAATTGACAAGTACGAGTTGTTCTTATGGATTCGAACTGGTCACTCGACCGAAAGCAAAGGCAAATAAACAGGTGTGAGCTTGTTCTTGGATGCGAACTGGTTACTCCACCGGACAGAAACAGATAGACAGGTACAAGCTGCTCTTGGATTGAGCTAGCCACTTGACCAAACGGAAACATATTGACAGGTACGAGCTGCTCTTGGATTGAGCTGGGCACTCGACCGATAACACAAGCAAATTGATAGGTACAAGCTGTTCTTGGACTTGAACTAGCCACTTGACCAAACAGAAACATATTCACTGGGGATTGAGTTTTGTTTGACGAAATATAGATTGAGATTGACTTGGCGTCGATTTGGTTTGAAAGGTAGAAATTGATTGATATTATTGGCTCACAAGGCTTTGACAGAGAACCTGACATGAGTATCGAATTGAGACTGATGTTGACATTGGAAATGCAATATGCATGGATGATATAACAATTTCATTAAATGCATGGGTACGTAATATGCATGATTATGCATGTATGAATGCTTGTAATGCATGACTGTTGGCATTTTGTAGGCACGACTTCACGGGGAAGACAAGACATCAGAGTATTGGGCACGTAGTGGCTCGTGCTATATTACACATTCTTGGAAATCCTCTTTGGAGATGACGTCGTTGGGAGACGTATCGGAACCATGGCTGAGGGCAGGTAGGTATGCAACTTGCTGGGGATAGAATCTCGAGAGACTTTACTGGGGATAATGCCGTTGTGCTGGGCATGTTGTGGACATCGCATCTGTGGTCAATGCCTTTTGCATGTTATATTCTCAATTTTCATTTTTTGCATCCCATTTTTGCCTGGATCGCCCTTTCGGGTTTTCGATCCACCGGGGAAATAAATTCTTTTCAATGCCCCATTTTTGCCTGAACTGCCCTTTCGGGTTGTCAATCCAGCGGGGTGCTCATTTTTGCCTAAGCCGCCCTTCCGGGTTTTCAACTTAGCGAGCCCTTTCATTTTCATGCATTTTCATTCTGTTTTTTTCCTTTTTGCCATTGACCACAGATTATCTTGGAGGAGAGCCTGCTTGTAACATATATGGAAATAGACATTAATATACTCTCGCTCATGCATGTTTCATTTGAATGTACCCTGTTGCTCAGGTTTGCTTTTCAAAACAGACAAAAAGTTTTCAATTTTCAAAATGTTTGTTTCAAGCATTGTCATTATCAAAATAGAAAGAAAATGTTTTGTATATAGCTTTGAAAGTAAAAAGAAAGCAGAGTTTCAAACAAAAGCACGAGCTCAAATTGATGTATAAGAGTGGTGGTCAGCCGAAGGCGTGACTCCACGGATTCACAAAGCTTGGAAAATGGTAATTTTATTGGTTGGTGGTACATTGAACACAGTAATCACTACATTTCTTAGAAACTTTGAATCCACAAGTGCAGAAGCTTTTGATGAAGACGGTCATTAACAGCTGCAGATGTCCCAAGGGGGACGGTGGTTGGCCAGATATAGTTACTTGCCTTTTGTTTCAATCTCATTTTTGCATGAACCGCCCTTCCGGGTTTTCGGCTCATCGAGACGCTCATTCTTGCCTGAGTTGTGTACAATCTCAGCGAGCTTTTCATATTTGTTTTTTTTGTCCCTTATTTTTGCCTGGACCGCCCTTTCGGGTTTTCGATCCACCGGGAAGCGCATTTTTGCCTAGGCCGCCCTTTCGGGTTTTCGACCTACCACGCTGTTCTTTTCACATTTCTAGGCAAAGTATTTCTTGACTATATCGGCATTCACTGGATTTGGAAGCTCTACACCATCCATGTGTGTAAGGATTAAAGCACCACCGGAGAAGGCCTTCTTGACAACATAAGGACCTTCATAGTTAGGCGCCCACTTGCCCCTTGGGTCGGGTTGCTGGCTTATCCTCCTTTTCAATACAAGTTCCCCTACCTTGAATTCTCGAGGATGGACTTTCTTGTCAAAGGCAGTCTTCATTCTTGCTTGATATGACTGTCCACGAGCCATGGCATCCATACGTTTTTCCTCAATCAAATTTAACTGATCATACCGGCTTTGGCACCATTCAGCCTCAGATAACTTTGCTTCCATAATCACACGGAGAGATGGGATCTCCACTTCCAAAGGAAGAACTGCTTCCATACCATATACAAGAGAGAAAGGGGTTGCCCCGGTTGAACTGCGCACAGTAGTACGGTAGCCATGCAGAGCATAGGGTAACATCTCATGCCAGTCCTTGTAAGTGGTTACCATCTTCTGGATGATTCTCTTGATATTCTTATTGGCGGCCTCAACTGCACCATTCATCTGAGGTCTATAAGGAGAAGAGTTATGATGCTCAATTTTGAATTCTTCACAAAGAGCTTGCACCACATTGTTGTTCAGGTTGGTACCATTGTCGGTAATAATCTTGCTGGGAACACCATATCGACAGATGATGTTGTTCTTGATGAACTTAGCTACCACTTGCTTGGTCACATTGGTATAAGATGCTGCTTCAACCCACTTGGTGAAGTAGTCAATTGCCACTAAGATGAAACGATGACCATTTGAAGCCTTCGGTTCAATTCTTCCAATCATGTCGATGCCCCACATTGAGAACGGCCATGGGGATGAAATAACATTGAGAGCGTGCGGAGGCACATGAATCTTATCAGCATAGATTTGACATTTATGGCACTTTCTGGCGTGCTGGTAGCAATCATGCTCCATGGCCATCCAGTAGTAACCTGCTCGTAACAACTTCCTTGACATAGTATGCCCTGTAGCATGGGTCCCGAAGGTACCGTCATGTACATCATGCATTAACTGCTCTGCTTCATGTTCATCAACACATCTTAACAATACCATGTCATAGTTTCTCTTGTACAGAATATCTCCATCTAACAGGAATCTACTGGCCAATCTTCTCAAGGTCTTCTTGTCTTGTTTGGAAGCACCCGGCGGATACTCACGGCTTAGCAAGAACTGTTTGATGTCGTAGTACCAGGGTTTATAGTCAACCACATTTTCGCCAGCCTGATCGATCACATCCCCAATAGCAAACACATGCGAAGGTCTTTCAAGGCGTTGCACTTTGATTATTGGCACATCATTCCAATGGTTTACTCGAAACATGGAGGATAGAGTAGCAAGAGCATCAGCCATTTGGTTCTCATCACGAGGAATATGATGCAGCTCAACCTTTGTAAAATATGTCAGAAGACGTCTCGCATAATCACGATAAGGAATCAACTTAGCCTGGTGGGTCTCCCATTCACCCTTTATCTGATTGATGACGAGCGCAGAATCTCCATAGATGTCGAGGTGTTTGATTCTCATGTCAATTGCTTCCTCGATCCCGAAGATACATGCTTCATACTCAGCCATGTTGTTGGTACATTCGAACAGAATTCGGGCGGTAAAGGGAATGTGATGCCCTTGCGGGGATACAATGACTGCCCCAATTCCTTTGCCATAAGCATTGACAGCACCATCAAAGACTAAACCCCACTTGCTATTGGGATCTGGACCTTCATTAATCAACGGTTCGTCGCAGTCTTTGGATTTCAAATACATGATCTCTTCATCAGGGAAATCGAATTCAATTGGTTGGTAATCATCAAGAGGTTGATAAGCAAGGTGATCGGCAAGAATGCTGCCTTTGATTGCCTTTTGAGTTTTGAACACAATATCATATTCAGACAAAAGCATCTGCCAGCGTGCGATCTTCCCAGTAACGGCCGCTTTCTCAAAGATATACTTTATCGGATCCATTCTGGATATCAACCAAGTTGTATGATTCACCAAATAATGGCGCAGGCGTTTGGCAGCCCAAGCTAGAGCACAACAAGTCTTTTCAAGCATTGTATATCGAGTTTCACAATCGGTGAACTTCTTGCTTAGATAGTAGATAGCATGCTCTTTCTTTCCGGTTTCATCTTGTTGACCAAGTACACATCCCATGGATTCGTCAAATACTGCCAAATACATAATCAAAGGCCTTCCTTCCACGGGTGGGACAAGGATAGGTGGTTCCAGCAGGTAATTCTTGATGCTATCAAAAGCTTCTTGGCATTCATCATTCCATACAACAGGCTGGTTCTTTCTAAGTAGCTTGAAGATCGGCCCGCAGGTTGCAGTCATGTGAGATATGAATCGGGAGATGTAATTCAAACGTCCCAAGAAACCTCTGACTTGCTTCTCTGTCTGTGGAGCTGGCATTTCTCGGATGGCCCGGACTTTATCAGGATCGACTTCAATGCCCTTTTGGCTGACAATGAAGCCTAATAACTTTCCGGACCTGACACCGAATGTACATTTGTTGGGATTCAATCGCAGCTTGTATTTTCTCAACCTTTCAAACATCTTTGTTAAATATTCAACATGCTGCTCCTCATCTGCTGACTTCACAATCATGTCATCCACATATACCTCAACTTCTTTGTGAATCATGTCATGAAACAGAGTGGTCATTCCCCTTTGGTAGGTAGCACCGGCATTGATTAGGCCGAACGGCATCACTTTGTAACAGAAAGTACCCCATGGAGTGATAAAAGATGTCTTTTCTCTATCTTCAGGAGACATTCTGATCTGATTATAACCGGAAAAACCGTCCATGAAGGAGAACACCTTAGATTGAGCAGTATTATCAACAAGCACGTCAATATGGGGTAACGGAAAGTTGTCTTTTGGACTGGCTTTGTTCAAGTCCCTGAAATCAACACACATCCGAACTTTACCATCCTTCTTCGGCACAGGCACAATATTGGCAACCCATTCGGGATACTCAACTGTCATGAGGAAACCCGCATCGATCTGCTTTTGAACTTCATTCTTGATCTTGAGGGCCATGTCAGGATGAGTCCTCCTCAATTTCTGCCTGACGGGAGGACATTCAGGCTTGGTAGGGATCCGATGCTCCACGATCATAGGGTCTAGACCTGGCATATCTTCATAGGACCATGCAAAAATATCCGGATATTCCCGGAGGAGTTGGATGATCTTCTGTTTAACCCCTTCCTCTAGAGTAGCACCAATCTTGATTTCTCGCTTGTTTTCCTCGGTACCTATGTTGATAAGCTCAATCTCTTCTTGGTGAGGCTGAATGGCTTTCTTTTCTTGCTCAAGTAACCGAGTGATCTCATACGGTATGTCATCACCTTCCTCATCTTCGGCTTCATATACAGGGAAATCAAAACTTGGAGGAACCGTAGGATTACTGTGTTCAACGGGTTTATTATGGTTCAACCTGCATATAATGATTGGATGATTTTTAGAAAGAGTTTTTTTTCATGCAGATTTTTGAAATTAATAAGAAAATACAGACGTTTTGGTTTTTTCTGGCATTACCATTGTTTCCAAGGGAAGAAGCACTAAAAAAGTAGTCGTGGAAGAAACGACAAAATTTTATTAATCAACGGCAATGCCGAAACAAACATGCCCTTACAGAAAATATCACTCTCGCTTTGGGCAGAGCGAGAGGATTGTTATTTTGAAAACAAAGCACTAAAGCAACAAGACACATTACTCAGAAACATGCATGATTGAAGGAATGTCAATGGCATCCCAATTTGTCACAATGCCTCCTGGTGTAACAAATACAGGCCTGAGACCAGATCCAGTGGCTTCTTCAGAGATAGCATTAACAAACCCTGCACTGTGGAAGACTCCCGAGGAAACCCTTGATGACGGGGAGAACCCGAGACCTTCCTTTCGCTTGTTCTCACAGAGCTGTATCATCTTGCCCCAGCCGGCAGTCTGACCTTCTTGGATGGCTCTCTGAGCATCTTTCAATGAAGCCATAGCAGCCCCAGCTTCCTTAGGCTCTGCACCTTCAATGGTCAAACCTTGGAAAGCAGTCCCTTCAGCAGACCCTGCTTCGACACAAGAAAAAGAAGACAACTGGCTGACTAAGTATGCTTCTTCACCATGGATTGTAACGAGTTTTCCATTCTTCATAAATTTCAACTTCTGATGTAAGGTGGAAGTAACCGCACCTGCATCGTGTATCCACGGTCTTCCCAGCAGGCAACTGTAGGATGCATTAATGTCCATCACTTGGAAGGTAACCAAGAAATTCTCAGGGCCAATGGTTATCGGCAAGTCTATCTCCCCCAGCACGTTCTTTCGAGATCCGTCAAAAGCTTTGACCAAGAAAGTACTTCTTCTCAAAGGGGTCCCACGGTAGCTCAACTGATCTAGAGTTGTCTTGGGCATTACATTGAGAGAGGAACCGGTATCCACCAACACATTTGATATCATGTCTGATTTACAATTCACCGAGATGTGCAAAGCCAGATTGTGACCCTTTCCCACTTCTGGCAACTCTTCTTCACTGAACCAGAGGTTGTTACGAGCAGTAATATTTCCCACTATGCCACCGAAACGATCTACCGTAACTTCGTGGTCAACATATGCCTGCTCCAGCACTTTCAACAAGGTATTCCTGTGAGCCTCAGAGCTCAAGAGTAATGACAAGACGGATATCTTTGAAGGAGTCTGCAGCAACTGATCAACGATCTTGTAGTCGCTCCTCTTTATTATCCTCAGAATCTCATCTAAATTTGAATCCTCTATAGATTTGCCTGGCTGATTCACATCTGTAGCAATGGGTGAAACAACGGTTGGAGTTGCTTCTTCAACTGGTGGAGTGATTGGCGTAGCTACCTTCTTCTGAAATAATGGCGGACGAACCTTCCCGCTTCTTAGCGCTGCAGAAGTCCCTTCGGCAATATTGCTTACTGTGGCAAAGGAGGCTAGAGGCACCTCTACTCCATTTTCTATTATAGTAGCATTGTATTTATATGGCACTGCCTTGTCCGAAACATAAGGAATTGGTCCTGGCAACCTTATCACCAAAGGCTCAGCATTCTCCTTTAGAGGTACACTCTTGACAGGCGGATCGTGAAAAACTGGCACGACCACGCAAACATCACTGACAGTCAGAAGATTATCATCCATCAGGCTTTGGATGTCGTCTTGAACAGTATAGCAGCCCAAAGGATCACAGAGGCATCCTAGACACTTGGCATGATCATGGCTGAACAGAGAAGCTTTGCACAGCTTGATATGTAGAGGCACCAGAGGAGTGACAACATTGCGGACATCAAGTCTAGGAGCTTCCTCACACACTTCGATCATATTCACAGCGGCATGATTTGGTAGCGGATTGTCGAGGACATGTGGAACATTATTCTCAAAAGTCAGCTTCCCTTGATCAATGAGTTTCTTCACAATATACTTCAAAGCATAACACCCCTCGACATCATGTCCTAAGGCACCTTGATGAAAATCACATTTGAGATCAGACCTGAACCTTGGAGGCAACGGATCAGGTGGTGGCTTGCCCTGTCTAGTTGTGCAGTGTCCCCTCTGGAGTAAAGTTGGAAGCAACTCAGCATACAACATTGGTATAGGAGGAAAAGTTGGTCTAGTATACTGCTGCTGCTGCTGTTGTTGTTGTTGAACCGGCAACTGTTGTTTCATCTGTTGGGCAATTGCATTGACGGGCACTTGAGGCTGGCCCGGTGGCAAAGGGTACTGATGATAAAACGGTGGGAAGAACGGATGTTGAGAATACGGCATATATGGGTATGACGGAGGCATTTGAGCTGCATTGATAGGAGCAACAGTAGCCATAGATTGACCGGCTCCAGCTGACACCATCCCCACTTCCGTTTCTTTCTTCTTGTGGTGTCCATTACCATACCTCTTCGATGCACTCGCAGAGGATTCAGCTTTCTCAAACACAATGATTCCATCCCTGACTGCTTCCTCAAGACGGGTTCCCATAGTGACCATCTCCGAAAAGTTGTTCGGGGCGGCGATGATCATCCTCTCAACATAATCCTTCTTCAAGGTCTTTAAGAATGTCTGGGTCATTTCTTCTTCATCTAAAGCAGGAGTGATTCGGGCAGCTGCCCCTCTCCATCTTTGTGCATATTCCCGGAAACTTTCCTCCTTTTTCTGAGATAGGGACCTGAGGAACTCCCTATTCGGCTTCAAACGAGTGTTAAACCCGTAGTGGCTCCTGAAAGCGGTGGCTAGCTCATCAAAAGTATGGACATCATCTTTGCTCAGACTAGTATACCACTCTGCAGCATCTTCCATCAGACTGTCTTGGAAGTGATGGATCATAAGGGGATCATTGTCCTTGTAGTTGCCCATCTTCCGGACATATTTGACAATATGATTTTGAGGACAAGTCAGCCCGTTATACTTGTCGAACTCCGGGACTTTGAACTTTTTTGGAACATCCACTTTCGATACTAAGCAGAGGTCCTGGGTTTTAATGGAGTCTCCATTTCCCCTGTTGGCCTTAATTTCCCGTCGGAGCTCTTTGGCAAGTTCTGCCATTCTCTCTTCCATAGTTCCGGTTGTGGCAATACTCCCGTGGTGCGCATTAGCATGGACAAATAGAGGCACCGCATTCACAATGGGCTCGGTAACAGTTGTTGCAGCTTGAGTCAAGGCAGTACTAACAGGAGTTAAGTTTGCCCCTGGGATTGGGCCACTGTTGGTAGTACCAGAGGTCCCTGCCCCTGTATTAGCAGTATAGTACAGCGGAAGTCCGTAAGGGTACCCGGATGGCATGATAGAGCGGGGATCAGTTGTTACGGTAGGAGTCACATTTGCAGCTGTAGAAACTACAGGAACTGGTTGTTCCTGAGCAGCCAACAGAGCAATCATAGCATCATGAGCTTTGGCCAATTCCTCCCTTAGAGATGCCAATTCGGTACGAAGCTGTGTGTTCTCTTCTTCCATAGCCCTTTTCTTTCTTCTGTATTCTCTGGTTCGATCAATTCTATCAGGTTCGTAAATTCTCTGAGCACGAGCCACTTTTCACACTGCGGCAGAGAAACCAGGAGCTAGTGAGCACTTGGAAGCCTTTGTGACCAATGCATGATGCATATGATGCATGATGTGCAAATGCAAATGCAAAAGACTTATTTTCTCATCGAAGGATTTTTAAACAAATTAGAAATCTTGCAAATAAACAAAACTACATAGTATTCTCAACAGAAAGACTTTGAAATAAACATATGAAGCCCTCAAGCATAGGAAGTAGTCGGAAGATCATCGGACTCGGAATCTGAATCATAGTATCTGGCAAAGAAGTCTCGTCGTCCTCTGGCTCTCTTGGAATCCCTCATAAGCAGCTCATCTTTCTCTTCCAATTCCTTCCGGGCCTTAGCTAACTCTTTCTTCAACATTAGATTCTCATGAGTCTTCTGCTCATCTCTACCATCCAAAGTCATGATTAGATTCTCGGCTTGATTGTACCGAGCTTTCCACACTTGCTTCTCACGACTCTCCATAGCTAGATGCTCCTGATACATATCCTAAGTCGCGGGGAGCAAAGGTAGAGGCATAGATGGATAGACGAAGACACGTATCTCATAGCTGGATAAGGCATACCAATCTCCTCAGCTCGATCTATCACCCACTGAGTATAGGCCTCATGAGCAACACCGGATCTCACACCTAGATGCTTCACACTCTTCCTTCGAACCTTGGACCAAGCATCCATGAAGGCTTTCCTTTGTCCAGTAGGAGCATTCGTGTAGAAGAAGAACTCTGGAGATGTAGCAAGATTGATGGGCTTCGACTTCATAGGGAAACCAAACTGTCTCATAGCAAGCTCGGGATTGTAGTTAATTCCTCCCCGAGTACCAAGAAGAGGTACATTGAGAAAGTCTCCACAACCCATAATGATTTCCTTCACTTGAGCAGCAGGAGTGAGCCAGACGACCTCATTAGGAGTGAGGGCCATAATCCGCTGAGAGTAGGACCAATTTTCCGAGTTATCATGGAAGGAACTCGGAAGGTGCGAAATAAACCACCTATACAAAAGAGATATGCAGCAAAGAATATACCCACGGCCCTTGAGAGTCCTGTCATGAATGGCGTGGTAGGTATCCGCTAGCAAAGTAGGAACCGGGTTCTTGGAATGAAAGATCTCGATAGCATTCATGTCCACGAAGTTGTCGAGGTTCGGAAAGAGAATGAGCCCGTAGATAAGCAAAGCAAGAATAGCCTCGAGTGTATCCTGACAAGTAGTACTGAGATTAGCTTGATCAAGAAGATACTTTGAAGTGAACCCCCGGATGTGAGACTTGGTAATAAGATGGTTGGAGACGTCGGAAGTCTTGAGGTAGAGATCCTTAGCAATAACCAGAGGAGTAAGAGAAGTCCCGGGACCGGTGAAAGGCGTCTTCTCGGCTATAGGTAAACCCACTAGATTGGAGTAAGCCTCGAGAGTAGGAACCAACTGGAAGTCCGGGAAAGTGAAGCAACGGAAGCTTGGATCATAAAATTGCACCAGAGTGTGCACTAGCTTCTCGTCCACATCGGTTCGGAGCAAAGTAAGCAATCCCCCATACCGGAGTCGGAACCCTGTTTGGCTCTTGACCTTGAGCGCCAACTCTCTCAAACTAACCAAATCCACTTCCTTGAACTTGTAGCACTTAGTCTTCTTCATACCTGTGATTATTTACAAAAAATTTCCATTTGTTTAAGTCCTTCGATGAATGCATGAAAAATGTTTATGCATGAATGCATGTATGCATGATTGTGTTGTTAAAAGTGGATTGGGTTTCAAAGTAACGGGGCCACGGATGGACACGGCGTCCGGTGAACTAAGGCTTTGGATAGCAGTAACCAAGGTTCTAACACAGTTCCCAAACTGCAACCTCTCTCACATATATCATGGTAGTACAGGACGACACCCGTTCCATGATTATTTGTGAGAAGGTCTAGTTTGAGTGTAGTATCGCGTGACGACTAAAGTTTGAGACAACACTCAATTTAGCCACCGCACTACGTCCTAAAAAGGCTAGGATGGGTTTGGTAACTACGGTTCATAGCTTCGTCGAACAATTGAAAGTGAAGTGCCTAAGCATGACAACACACGCCGACAATATCACCTTCAAAATGCCTCAGCTATGTGAGATTGATCGCATAATCCAATACACGAGGCAACCCCCGGATCGAATTGTCGATTATATCTCTACCTAAACATAAGTTCACTCAGCCCGGGTATAGGACTTTTGATATTCTCACCCCACACGTCAAATGAAAATAAACAAGTATTCACATATGTAAGCAATAAAACAAAGCGTAAATATAAACTAAGGAAAACTAGGCGCGACCCGCTAAAAAGAGTCCCCAGTGAAGTCGCCATTTCTGTTATCATGGTTTTTGGGTGCCAAGCCATTAATTGGACTTGTACCTTTCGACCGTTGATATCTCTATTTTTCTTGGGAAGGGTAAAAGGAGAAAAACCCTTGAGTTTCCGAATTCGGGGGTCGGTTTTACTACGGGAAGGTGTTAGGCACCCGGAGTAACTATAGTCCTCTATAGGAGCCGTTTTCCTAAGTCTATATTCACGCTTATTTTTACTTACTTTTGAAAATGGGAGGTTTATTTAGTTAAGAATGGGGGGGAGAGATTGTAAGACTTTGATTTTATTTCGGCTTGGATGAGTTTTGACTCATTGCCTACGTACCGTTTTACGGGATCAAAACCGGCGTAGTTCTTGCTAAAAAGACTTGTTTTTCTTTTGTTTTAATTGTTTGATTTCAAGTTTTGAAAAAAGGTTTTGAAGAAGGAGATTGGGAGGCTTCATGAGCATTAGATTTAGCAAAAAAGGTGAGGTTTGATTAGTGATTTAGAAAGAAAGTCTAAATGATTAAGATGAATTGAATTTTTCTTAAGAAAAAAGAAAGGAAAAAAATGAAGTGTTGACTTCATACTTATTATGGAAATTTTTGAAGTGAAGTTCAATTGCTTTTTTTTTAAAAAAAAGATGGATTTTCTCTAAGTGTTTAAAACCTAAACGCTTATTTAACCATACAATCCTATGCATACATCTAAGGTGAGTGTGTGCGTGTCGGTGCGTCATAGTGTCCATAGTCCATATTACAACATTGCCTAAATACATTCTATGGCCTCTTTGCCAAGCTACAAACCAATGATAATAAATTACATCACTAAATGAATCAAAATTTGCAAAAAAAATGAATGCTAAGCTAAAGAAAGTGGAGGAGGTAGTGAAATGGAGAAATGCTCATGAAATGTATGGCACATGAGATGAAATGGTTAGTGATCACAAAGCACAAAATAGTAGGAAACAAACAAAAAGAAATTGTATAAGAATAGTAAAAAGGAAGTAATAAAGTGGTAAAAACCTATAAATTTTTTGATATGATACCTAAATGTGCTTGTGACCCATAATCATCACATCATGGCAATTTTGAAAGAGATTTAGTTTCAACCCATGATGTGAAATTAATAGAGATACATGCAAGCAAAGTATTACACCAAGTTCATATAGGAATTTGACACTTTATTCCTTAAGACACACACTTGTTGCTTGCAAAACAAGAAATTTACAAAATCACACCCAAAAACCAGCAAGAAAGCACATGACCAGAGGCATATTCATCATAAGATTGGGTATCATTTATTCATGTCACACATCAAAGTGTCAAGAACAAGAACATAACCAAAATAATACCCAAAAATGTAAACACACATGGAAATTAATTCATGCCGTTTTACCATTTTTTTTTTATGCAAAAACACCATAGAAATACCAAAAATATATCAAGAAACAACTAGGATTTTTTTTAGGAATTTTTGTAAAAAGTGAGCAAGCAACAGGTGCAGATAGCAAAGACATATGGTGCAGATAGCAGGAAAATAACAAAAACGTAAAAAAAAACTTAAGCCCAAACCAAAGCCCAACACACAAAACTCAGATTGCACAGGAGACGTTGGATTGATCTAGAGGCTGAGAAAGAAAGGAAAAAACCGAAAATAAACCAGACCGGTTCAAAGCTCTATATATATGCTTCAAATCCGGTTTTTTTCATTTCTTTCTTTTCCTTCTCTCTCTTCTCTCCTCTAGTGAGAGAAGCTCTCACTTCTCTCTAAGATTTCCGGTCGTCTTCTCAGGTTAACTTCTCCGTTCCGGCGCGGCGGATGGCGGCGGCGCCACCGTGCCGGAAAATCAAACTGCTCCGATTCGAGAAATTTTTACATTTTTAGATATCCTTTTTTATATACTTCTCGAATCCGAACTTAGATTTTTCGAAAAAAGCTTGAATCGGAGTAGATCTGAGTTTGAATCTTGGTGAAATTTTTGTAAAGGAACGGTGGAAAAAGGAAGAGATACGAACGAAGAGGATGCTTACCTCTTCTTGTTTTCTGTTACGGCTCTTGCTGCCTGTGCTTCGCGTGCTTGCTCGCTTGCCTGCTGGCTTGCGCGCGTGCTTGCTTGCGTGCGCGTTTTGCTTGCTTGCTTGCTGGCTTGCGCGTGTGTTTGCTTGCGTGCGCGTTTTGCTCTTTTGCTTGCTGTTTCTTTGGTTCTGTCTTCTTCTCTTTCCTCTGTGCAGATTCGGTTTTCCCTCTTTTTCCCTACCGTGATCGGTGCTTGAGTTCTTCACTTCCGGTGAGGAATTCGCACCTTGTATTGCGGTGGAATCGATTCGATGATGAAGATTCGTACACGAATCTCTGAGAATTTGATGATGAATTTCGGTTAGGGTTCTGTTTTTGTTCTTGAGAAATTTCTGTTTTTGATCTAACAGAAAAGAGAGAGAAAATGGGAATTTGTTTTTGGTGATGTGTATTGTAATGAGTGGATCTCATCTATGTGGCACTGTGAATAGTATTTATAGCTGACATGTGTGAGTGGTTGGACCATTAGAAAGCTGACATGTGGCATTGGAAAAAAAAGAGGCGCTGCCCTGTAATTTTTAACTTGAAGGACCTGTTTGCAATTTTTGAAAGAAATAGGGACTGGACTGAAAAAAAATAAAAGCAAGGACTGAAATGAAATAAAAAAAATTTCTGGATTAAAAAGCAAATTTGGACTTCTCTGGGGACCAAAATGCAAAAAAATAAAATAATAATAATAATAATAAAAGAAATAAAATTGGTAATCTGACCAAACGTAAAGCGAAACAAAAATAAAATTGACAAGACGGACTAAAACGAACCAATGGCTTAAATGAGGTACTTCAAAGTAACCTCCCCATGCCAAAATTTCGTGTGAAATGACCAAAATGCCCCTAGGGCTAAAATTGACCTAAACAGAATCAAATTGATCTGACACTGACTCAGACGCAAATTTGAAATGAATTTAACAAGGTTTACTGATGAAATGTTAAAAATCAGTTTGAAAAGACTCAGAGATAGTCACAAGGATGAAGATGGGTCCCACTGCAGGAAATGACCAAAATACCCTTCTGTATGACCTTTTGCAAATTTTGAAATAAACTGTAGAAAAAGTAATGTAATGATTCAGAGGCACTTTTAAATGACTTACAAGATAAGTAAAGACATTTCGAAAGGTTTTATGCAAGAAAAACATAGGCAAAATTGTGATTGAAAATACTGCGAGGCAGAGACAATTTGAACTGTGCAGTTGAAATTTGATAATTGACAAAGTTTGAAAATGAAATTGGGCCCAGTATTTTTAGGTCCAAAAACAGGGTATAACACCTTCCAAAACAGATAGTCTCCGAAAATTCATATCATCCACCCTAGGCCTATTAATTTCATGCGCCTGATAATGATTTTGAAAATAACTGAAAACTGCTGATCTAACTTCAGATACTCCCTCCACAAAATTTCCTTCAACTAAAATAGATGAAAGGCCATTTCTTCGACGTCTGCCTGACATGATAGCATGAAAATATTTAGAATTTGGATCTCCTTCCCGAAGCCATAATGTTCGCGATTGTTGCCACAAAATACTAGCATTGGCCTTGGATAAAGAATGTAAATCATCTGACATCACATGTAAGTCCGCCACTTCCTCCACAGACAGTTCGTTCACCTCTCCCCTAGCCTCCAAACATCAATTTTGATTTTTTAGAGAGAGGATTTTGCCTGACAAATTATGGGAGTGAGTTAAATACCATTCCTTGAGAGCAATTTTGATATGTTTCAATTTTTCCTTTAATACAAAGCCTCCCCAACCATCCACTTGAAATGACTGTAATTTCAAATGGACAAACTTATGGTACCTAGGGAACTCAGACCAACACTTCAACATGCGCACCGGCTTCGGCCCCCAATTATAATCATCAACCGACAAAACCAGCGGACAATGATCTGACAAGCCTTGCATACAAGCGACTTGCAGACAATTAGGCCACCTGCTGCACCACTCTTCTGACAACAAGAAACGATCAATACGGCTCATAGAATTACCATCTCCCTTATACCATGTAAAGTTTCGGCCATGAAGAGGAAGATCCACTGACACATTATTATCAATAAAACTATTCAAGGGGTCGCTATCAAAAGAGTGAATTGCAACCCCTCTCGATTTTCTTTCTTCCATACCACATACTGCATTAAAATCACCGCATAAACAAATGTTTTTCCCCACCAACTTTTGGAGCTGTTCTGACAAGGAATTCCATAACAACTGCTTTGCCCCATTATCACAAGGAGCATATATGTTGAACAAATAAAACTCATCATTATAATCAGTGAACCGCCCATGAATTATTAGAACATGTTGCATGCTGAACGACGACCAAACCTCCACAATGGAAGAATCCCACATACTTAATAAACCCCCAGACGCCCCCACTGCCGGGTGGAAAGAATAAGATTGAGTCGAAGAACCCCACATAACATCATCAATAACAAATAGTTTTGTCTCTTGAATACAAACAATTGAAGGATTCTTTTCATTTATTAATTTTCGCACTTCTGGCCTTTTAGCAAAACCTCCCAAACCCCTTACATTCCAGGAAAGAATCTTCATCACACCCTCTTCCTCCCCTACTCGAAACTAGGCATGGCAATGGGGCGGGGTGGGGACGGGTTTTACCTTCCCCGTCCCCATACCTGATTCTCATATACTTACCCGTTACCCTACCCATACCCAACGGGGATGAGAAATTGAATCTCATCCCCGTCCCCGACGGGTTCGGGTATCCCCGTCCCCACATTGAATATTTTTTTAATAAAAAATAGAAGTTTTTTTTGCATCCCCAAGAGCATCGTTGTAATACATTATCCAATAATAAACTCACTTTCACATTTTTTAGACAAAATGATTTAGTTGATCCTTTAAATATCAATGGTAGTTTTTATTAACATGATAATTATCAAACAAAATAACATAACATATCAACATAAAATATTTTTTTACATTTGGGACGGGTTTGGGTATGGGTTCGAGGTGGGTATCTATATACCCGTTACCCGTCCCATACCCGTGTTTTGAAATCGGGGAAAACCCATACCCATACCCAAACCCAGTCAAAACGGGGAAAACCCGTCAAATTGGGTTTGGTTCGGGCAGGTAACCACGGGTATGGGTTTTGTTGCCATCGAAACCGCCCCCACTACTCAATCCTTCTGCGACCCCTCCCCTTCCCCCTCCACACTCTTTGTCTTTTGATTCCGACCTCTTGACAACACCCTAAATCGATTTTCTTTATCATTGTAAAATTTTACCCCCAAAGACTTTCCAAAACAATTGATATCCCCCTTGACAACTTCATCCTTACCTCGCAATATTACCCAATTCTTCCAATCATTATTAACAGAAGCTGAAGAAGAAAACTCTGGCACATGTGACCCTTTACTGACAACATTATTCAAAGCTTCTGACATCTTAACCCCTATGCACCTCTTCATTAGAATTTTTAGAACTTGCTTGCGGTCATTGACAGGTAGCCGAGCAATTTTCTTTAAATTACGGGCAGAATGTTTCAGCTTGTTACCTAATTTGACTTCCTTCATCATTGTATCATCATCCTTCACAAGTTTGGACGAATTAACCTGAGTGTTCTCCTTGATTTTTGAAGCTTTTTTGGACAATGATACCACACCCACATCCCAATGGACCTGATCTTGCAACCACTCAATGCTCCATGGTCCCGAATTGATTGAACGTGTCGCACGTGGAGTATGAGAATTATGAAATTAACATTAATTAGAGTGTATAATTAAAAAAAAAAATTGTAACATAAATTAGGAAATAGTTATTAATATTACATTGAAAAATCAAAGGTGTCGTTCATTTTCGGACAAATTTTTTTACAGACGGATTGACGGAGGGAGTACCATTAATTTCTCCAACACACATCAAATAATCAACCCATTCAATACCGATCAATGCAAACCCATCCAAAATTTAGAAACACAATTTTCATGTTAATTTCACCAATCAAAGCAATTTAAAAATTGAATAACTTAATTTCAAGAATAATTATTCCGTCTGAATTTCAAGAACACAACTAAAAGTGGTGAAACTCAAGAACTCAATTTAAAAAACAATTTTTTGTCTGAATTTAAAGAACTCAAGAACACAATTAAAAGCAATCTTTGCTTCTCACATATCTGAATTTCAAAAGTCAATTTTCACACCTAAAATTCCACCAATCAAAGTGCAGCCATCCAAAATACCATGAATTCATTAGATTCTTCTAATTCCAATCGATTTCATGAATAATAGATAAATTATCTATATAGGTTGCAATCTATATGAGAAATAAATCAAGGAGTGGATGTGGTGGAGATCAGCGCATTGTTCAGAAAAAACAATTGAGCATCATTGTGATTTATTTTTTTGTTGAACAAACATCATTGTGATTTTAAATTGCCATCAAAAGTAATTAAGTAAGGATACATTAGCGTGAGTCAATTTAGAGAATATTACTAGCCTTTGATTAAAATAGATTGATGGTTGAGATTTGGTGTCAACGAATCTGTTGGCACCTGGTGTCAACGAATCTGGTGTCAACGGATCCGTTGACACCAAATCTTATCCATTAAATTGGTTTAATCTAGAGCTATTAATTATTCACTTACAGTGATATCAAAATCATTTTACACATCTTATTACCTCTTGATTTATTTCCTTATTAGTTCTCTTGCCATATTCCATTACTGTTTTTATAAATTTTTGGCAGTACTATTTTTGTTTTCTCACGATCCTTTCTCTCACCATTTATAGTGAAATCAGATCAAGATCCCCTAACTTACAATCAAATTAAGATCCAAATTTGCTATCAATGAGTTTAGAATACCAAATTTTGATCACGATCTCTAATCATTTCATTTAATATATTCTTTTTTAATAAAATATTCATCTTCTTGACAAATCAATTCAATTTTCAATTTTTTGGGTTAATATTAGAAGGAAAAAAAAAGAAAAAAAAAACATCATTGGAAAAGAGAGATAAAGATACCAAAGAGATAAAATCATGGCTCTCGAAATTAGTCCACAAATTAATAACATGGTGAAAGAGTCAAATCAAGAGAACATATGCGAGGAGTTGAGAAAAGTTCTGTTTGAATCACACCAGGAGACAAAAGCTTATATGACAAAGAGAACAGATAAGGAAATAAATCAAGAGGTAATAAGGTGTGTAAAATAATTTTGATAACACCGTATATTTTTAAGTGAATAATAATAGTTTCTAAATTAAATCAATTTAATGGACGAGATTTGGTGTCAACGAATCCTGTCTTATATAAATCAAATTTTTTAAATCAAAACTCGTTCAAAAATTCATTCAAAATCAAATAAGATAGCAATCCAGAACTCATTCAAAATTAAAGATCCAAGCTATAAGGCGTTTTTATTATGAGAAGAGGAGCTGAAACATCTGACTGCAGCGCTCACCGAAGCTATAACGTGTTTCTAAGCGGAGGTTGAAGAGAATCGCGTTTTTAAGGTGTGATGATGTCAAGGCGTGGAGAAAGGAAGAAGTAGCGTTTTTTATAGAAGGTGGAGAAAGGAAGACAAGAATCATCTGGCGGCGGCGACGGTGCCAGACACTAGACGAAGATACTTTGAAGGGAGAAGAGAGAAATAACAACATAGAAGGAAGAAAGTTCCGTAAATAAAAAAACACTGTAACAGAGAAGGAAGAAAGAGAATGAGTGGAAGAATTCTCGTCAAAATAAATTGAAAATAAAAAGTAAATATAACTTTCACATGAAAATGACAATTGTGCCCTTCAGTTTTAGCTTTTCCAAAAAACAAAATAATGGTTTTTTTGTCCAAATGAAAATGTGTTTGTTGCTAAAATACACCTTCATAAAAATGAGTGGGTCTATTGTAGCAAACCCCATATATATATACCCAGTCATTTTCATGAAAGTCTATTTTAGCATCGTGCACCTTTTACTTTAGACATAAATACCCATGTTTTTTTATTTTTGAGAAAGACAAAAGGAAGGGACAAAGTTGTAATTTAGTCTTAATCATTAATGGTTTCTTTCCTTTGTTCTCTCTCTCTTTCATTCTCTATCTCTCTTACGGTTACCTTTTTTCATTCTTCTTACAAGTTCCATGGACTGTACTTTTCATAACAAAATTCCTTGTCACAAAGTTCACACCAGAGACAAAATTCATTGAAACCCATTGAATCCATAACAAGATTTTTAAAACATTAACAAAATATATAGAAAAGAATAAACAGTAATTGAAGAGAAGAGATACAATTCCAGATTTCATATTATTGGGGTTAACGGCGATTTCAAATTATTGTTGGGAGAGCATTATCAATGGATCTAAAAATTATGGAATAAAATTTAAAAAAAAAAAAATCTGATTTTTTTCGAAAAAATCTAAAATTAAGATTTTGATAATTAAAATAAAATAAAATTTTTGGATTATATAATTTTTCAAATTTTATTTTCATATTATGATTGGAATTAAAAAAAAAAATATGTCTTTTCTACAAAAAAAGAAAATATTATACAGAATTTTTATTTTTTGTAGAAAAAAGAAGAAAAAAAAAAACTATGGCCATTCTTCATCTTCCCATCTTTCTTCTCCAGCAACTTTCTTCTTCTTCCCAACACAATTCTTCATCTTTTCATCAAACTCAATCCCCAAATTTTTACCTCATCATCTTCTTCCCTCTATCTCATCTTCTCTTTCAAGAGAACACAACACAACTAACACCACACAACAAAAACAAAAACAACAACAACCCACATCAACACAATTCCCTCACTTTTCCTCTCAAATCCAGAAACACAAACCCAGCAATACAAATGCTCATTTCCTCTCAATTCACAGCAACAACAACAACCCATAGCAACAACACGCAACAACAACAAATTTCCCTCAAAAAGTTTGCCGCCGCCGCCGTCAAACAATTGTCGAACAAAATTCGCGTTTGGGTTGGTTCTCCGGCGAACAACCATTGCCGCCACCGTCTTCAACAACACCAACACAACAAGAACAGAGAGAATAACGGTTTTTATGTTGATGATTTGGGGAAAACATAGATCTTGAAAAGGGGTTTCAATAAAAAAGAGAAGAGAGAAGGGTATAGGAAGGAGGAAGATAAGAAAGGAAGGAGGAAATGGGAATGAGAGAGAAGGGAGAAAAAATGAAGAACAGAAAGAGAAGGAGGATAGGGAGCAGGGACAAGAGAGAAGGAAGGAGGAAATGGAGAAGAAAAGTTTTATTTTTTTTTATTTTTTTTTAGTGTTTTTAATTTATGAAATTAAGTTTTTAATAAAAGAAATTCAAATGAAACAAAAAAAATTGGAAAATAAATTTAAAAAGCCACGTCAGCTTGCCACCTCTTTAATTAGTGCACAGTCAGCGTGCCACATCATCTCATTAATCCAATCAGATGACATTAGGGGGGTACACCAAGGAATCTTTATATTACAGGAGGGAATCTCCAAGTTTTTTTTTCGTAGGTGGGTAAACCAAAAAACCCCCAAATGGCAGGGGGGTAAAAGTCTATTAACCCTTTATATTATATAGATACGGAACTATAACCGCCCTATAGTCGTAGAGAAAGGCACAATTATTGGTCGAACCCCGTAAACAGAGATCATGTCTCATTGTCTTGCCACTTTTATTCTTTTGTTACTAGTCGATGTTCTAACACAATTATATTTTGACATGCTCTTGAATGCTGACCGGTGAGCATGAAGAACTATTTCTGTAAGATGAAAAGCATCCCAAAGATATGTTTACTTGGATTCATGCATGGTCTTAAGAAAGGGATACATGCATGCTGAAGTTCCATGTTGCCAAGCAGGTAATGCAACATGGATTTTTTGTTTGAAAATACTTGGATTCTTATATCTAATTGCAAAAATGTCATATTTTTTCTTACCAAAATTATTTACTTAAAAACAATAAGTTCAATGTATTGTTAGTCACTAAGTATTTTATAGAGAATAAAGATATATTTAATTTAAAAAATAATAAAATAAAAAAACTGACATTTTACTTAAAAATAGAAATTGGTTGTGGCAAGTTCTACGGCTGTACCTTAAAATTGCACAAAACACCAAACAAGATCTATTCCATCCTCTATAAGTAAAATTTCAATGTCATATTTGCTCTCGCGGTTGAGACGGTGACCTAATCGGTACCGATTTGACAAGAAATAAGAGAAAATAAATATGAGTTAAGTAATTTTGAGGCAGACATATTTGTCTTCTCTTATTTTTGCCAAACACGTCAATAAAGTCTCATGTATTATAACAAGGAAGACCCTAAACTTCTACTTATAGAGGCCAACATCAGTCCTCGTTAAAATTTTGAATAATTTTTAAGTATTGATCAAACTTCAAAGGTGGATTCTAAGTAAAACTTGCCAATGTTTTCTAACCAAACAACTTTCAATGAGCATTATATAACTCTTAAAAACAACTATTATTATTTCATTTACAATTATCTTATTTATTAATCAATGTCATATCTAACTTCCCGTGCATCGTACGACTCTAAATACTAGTTATTATAAAGTTTGTTACATGCTTCCATTTTTCCTAGACAGCAAAATCACACATCTATTGGAAACATCTAGTTACTTTCCTTGATGTCTCTTCGGTTGCTAGACTTTTGCTTGTGTGAATTATTATTAAGTCAATCAAACTTGTGTGATGGGCTAGACTTTTGCTTTATGATAATAAGTTACACGTTCCTTCAAAAAAAAAACAAGTTAAATGTTTGATGTGTCATTCTATGATGAGTCAATTCAACATGTCTTGCTTACAAGTTTGCTTCCTTCCATCTAAGTGGATCCCACCCTTATAAATTCTCACTTCTTAAAAATTTACTTTGCATCGTGACAATTTTTTTTTATATCTAAATTATTATTTTTTGAAAAATGTTAGATTGACACTCTTTTTATCATAATTGCACACCCCATGTACCGAAAACTATTTTTAGGTGAATGAAACCAAAACTTATAATTGTGACCATGAAAGATTTACTCATTGGATTTGAAGTACAATTATTTTTTCCATTTTCTATTGAAAATAATGAGATCCTATATACAGTGGGTTACAAATATGGGTGGAGAGATTTTTACAATACGTATATGGCATTAGAAATATTACAATTTTAGAAGTACTAGAGTCTGAAAATTTAGTGTTTTAGGTACATCATTTTTCAAGCACATAATCTCTATTGCCTGAAAATTTATACAATACTTATATTGAGTATTTGCTTCGATATCTTTCCAATCTTACTGTTAATTCTTGTGGTAACAACATTACAAAAGCAGATCCCATTGATCACAGTAGCAGTTTCTATTGGAACATTAGTGTGATGTTGGAAGAAAAATTGGAAGATTAAACACCAATAATTATACTTTGACCTAAATTAGGGGTCCCACATAAACTAGAACATACACATTAGTAGTGTTTAAATTGCGGTATTTAATTTTAAATAATTGATAATGATAAAAATAATAGTAATTGTTATTTTTATTCGAGAATATCACTTCCCAAAAATTTAGCTTATGGTGGTTGTGATAAGAATAAGAATTTAATTAAATTTCTTATATTTCCTTCATTCAAATCCAATAGTTTGTTTCCTCCACTTTTGTGGATTTGTTTCTTTTGATCATATCCATAAGTGTTGTTGATCTGATTAATGGATAAACTCCATTTTAATCTTATCCATTAGAGAAACTACTGTCGCAATTTTTGCTAAAATAGTTACAAAATCTCTATATAAATAGAGGACTCTACTCAGTTAAAAAAAAAACATCAAAGAGTATCATTGAGTTGTTGGGAACTCTTTCTTCTCTTGATCTCCTTTTTTCCGTCCCTTCGAAATTAAGAGTGTTCTTAAAAACATAGTCCCTTCGATAATATAAGTCTCTTCGAAATTAAGAATGGTCTTAAAAACATAGTCCCTTCGATAATATAAGTCCCTTCGAAATAAAGAATATATTAAGTTCATAGTCCCTTTTTTGGAATAATAATGTCTCATCGAAATTAAAATAATCTTAATGGTATATAAATATTCTTAAAATACTTAATTGAGGAGAAATTAAAAAGTGGAAATGGTGGTATCACCATATTTGAGTGGTCGTAATGCCATATTGATACTTTGGAAAAATTAAAGTTAGAATGGTGGTAACACCATATTTGAGTGGTCTTAACACCATAATAGAGTGGTAACAATACCATATTAAGTGGTTTCAGTATTATAGAGTGATTTTACTACCATATTTGAAGGTGTAAATCACCATCTCTTGCAATACATAAAATGGTAGCTCAAATTTTGTAGCTCAATTACAATAATAGTTTAAAGCATTACTACCACAAGTTGTCTCTGCATTTAAATATGATGGAGTGGTATTGAAAATTTGTTGTCTAATAGTTTTCTCTCTTTAATTTGTTGCTCATGTTTTTCATGACAGTGTAAGTAAACATTGACATGCTCTTATGAATTAAAATAAATAAAATGGACGTTGAGTTTGCAAATCTAGTTTGTTCATATTATTTGATTTTGGTCACATCTAATTTGTTCATATTATTAAGATTTCTTTCAATGTTTAGTAAAAATATCGTGTCAATCTATGAAGATATAATAAGTACATATGCAAATACGGAGATAACAAAAAAAACTCTTATCAAGAGTTACTATTAGATTTGGTGTGTGTATATAAATGATTGTTGATCCGATCGATAGGATCTTGTAATAAGTACACCGTTCTTGAAGGTTCCGTAAACAATGCTTAAGAAGCAATCTTCTAAAACCACTTGTTAAAATTTAATCGCTGTTTGCGTATGTCTACAAATCAAAACAAAATCAACTAGTTTTAAGCAATCTAATTTTAGAACCAAAGATGAAAAGTCAAACGTAACATGCCAAAATATTTTGAAGAACAAATAGGCTACAAATGACAACGGTTGTAGGCAGTTTCTTGTAGCATATGACAATACATTTTTTAATTGTCAAAGCAAAATATATTGAAAATCCTGCACCAAAAATGGAGGGTTTTCTAGCAGCCAAAATACTTATTTTAAAGAATTTATTTTCATCTGGCTTTGAAAGAACCGATAAAGGGAAAATTTTGCTGTGTTCGACTTAACAGAATTTCTCTTATGTGACAAAATTAATTGAGATGACAACAAAGCGTTAAGCGAATGAATTTAGGGATCTAATTTAATAAATTATTATTTTAGTAGATAAATTTAATTTATGATGAGTTATTATATAATTATATAATATTATTATGATTATTTCCTCTATCCTACAACAAGGGGCACTATTCATACAACACATTCAGGGTGATGTTGCTTCAGTTGATCAAACAAAAATTCAGAACCGGTTGGAAATTCTGCTTTTATTACGGTCTGTCCTTAGCCGTCTAATTATGGTATTTGGGCCGCCTTATTTCAGAGTCCAACACTTTCATTGTGTTGGGTGTGAAGCAGTGAATTTAGTTCCACGTTGCCTAGAGATAACCCTCTTCTTATAAGGCATTTTTTTAAGATTGAGTTAAGCTTAACCTAAATTCTAAGATGGTATTGAGTATCTCTTAAATTTGTTGTTAGACTGCATCGCCCATGCTTCAGCGTCATTAGACCCGAGCATGGATTTTTTTTGTTGTTGAAAATTGTAGCATTTAGGTTACCTACTTGCCTTCATTGCAACCTTCAATTTAAAGAACAAAAATAAAAATAAAATTAAAAGAAAAACAAAACATTCACATACATAATTCCTTCCCATGTACATGAGGATTTAAGCAACATTACACAAAAATCGAAGTTCATTAAGAATCTAAAATATAGACCAAGAAAGATAACTTCATGCACTCTATAATATATCAAGTACAACGGTGATGGCTGAAGAGAGAAAAAGGTTGCAAGAGAGTACTCCAAACAATACTCTTGGATTTAACATGCATGTTCCAAATGTTGATGAAGATGTTGCAACATATCACTCTCTCATTTGAAGCTTTGCCTACAAATATTGATAAAAAATAAGACATCATCCCAACTAATATTATATGAGTGAAAATTATAAATATATTTTATTTTATTTTTAAACAAAAACCATGCATTATTTATATGATGATATATATTGTTGTGTTTTTCTATTATTGCAAAATAAAAATACAAGGTATATATCATAAGGAATTTACCTGCTAGTCTTCTACTTGGAATCTCTTCTTCAACCTATTTACAAAAACTGCTAGTGTGATATGGATCCAATCATTCATGTTGTTGAAGAATTTGAAATAGGCATGTCTCCATGATGTTTTTATCACTAGACTTCCACAAACTCCCCAAAATCCAATTATGAAACCAAGTACCAAGCTAACATAAAACCCAAAGGTTATGAGCTTATCTTCATCTTCTTCAATAGTGACATGTTTATCATTGATTCTAGTTGAAGAAATCACATCGGCTGGACAAAGATTTATGAGTGGTGGTCCACAAAGTCGATTATTCCCCACATATGAATAGGAATCAAAAGTTTGTAGCTGAGTGCTTATTGGAATTTTGCCTTCTAAGTTGTTGAAAGACAAGTTCATGTAACTAAGAGATGTTAAATTTGAAAAGCTTGTTGGCATTCTACCAGAAAGATGGTTTCTTGACAAATCGAGCGATTCTAACATTTTCATATGACCAATGTTATTGGGAATTAATCCTGTGAGATTATTCCTTGAAAGGTTTAAACTAGCTAATGCTGCGAGTTTCGTTATGCTTTGAGGTATCTCTCCGGTTAATTGGTTGCAAGAAAGATCGATAAATATCGCCAATTCAAGAATTTTTCCATATTCTCTGTTTGATCCTTTCCATGCCAATATTTCCTTGTCATTAAAGATGCCAATTTCATTCCATTCATTTTGCACAATGTTAATGGCAATGAATGGGAAATGCTGAAATATTTTTCTTGGAAACTTCAAATTTGTTAAAGCAACTATCTGATCAAAGCATTGTGGTATTTCCCCGGTTATATTGTTTTCAGAAAGATCCAATACTTGAAGAAATGATAGATTACACAAACTTGTAGGAATGTTTCCTTGAAATTTATTTCCCCGCATACGTAAAACAATCAATTGATGAAGATGATGGCCTATCCACATAGGTAATGCTCCTTGAAGATTGTTATCTCCAACATCAATTAATTTCAAGTTTTGACAAAGGATCAAAGATGGAATTTCACCGGAGAAGTTGTTATTATTTAAATGGAGTGATTCAATTTTTTCTAGAGCACCAAGTGAGTTGGGTACTTTCCCTGACAAATAATTCTGTGCCAAATTTAGAACTCTTAAAGATTGAAACTTCTCCCAACAATCTGGAAGTGGCCCCACTAACATATTACTAGACAAGTCTAAATGAATTAAATTTTGAGATGAGGATGTACAAAAAGAAGACAAGGACCCTGTAAACATATTATTTGAGAGAAATAGAGCACCCAGTTCTGGAAAAGCAGGCAATGAACCATTCAAATTATTGAAACTAAAATCCCATACATACAACTTACGATCATAAACTTTTGTTTTTGTAAACGATTTTGGCAACATTCCTTTAAGTATGTTATGTGAAACATTCAAGTATCGCAAACTCAAAGATAGCTTCCAAAACCATTTAGGAAATGAATCTGAAATACTACTATGAGAGATGTCAAGATACTCAAGTCCCCCTTGATGTCTAAGCCATACTGGAAATTTAGGACCTAATATACACGATGATGCATATAGGTCAAAGAGTTTGAAAGGAGGAACCCAATCTAAACTGAAGTTGAATGAAAGTGAATTTTGAGACACATCGAAAAATGTCAATTGAGATAAATTTGATAGATGTGTTTCATTAATGACACCAATCAACTTATTTGAAGAGAGAAACAAACTTCGAAGACCAGAAAGTTGGCCAATTGTATGTGGAATTGGCCCACTCAAATGATTATGGGATAGATAAAGTGTGTCTAGTGAAATAAGTTTAGTTATCTCAAACAGTGGTTGTGATCCATTCAATTGGTTAAAACTAAGATCTAAATATGCAAGGGAACGCAAATGAACAAATGATTTCGGAAATGGCCCGATAACATTGGTATTTTGAAGAGATAATGTCTCCAACAATGGAAAACATGAAAAATTGGGAAGTGGCCTCACATTGAATGGGTTATTGCTTAGATCCAATTTCCTTAAACCATTTTTTGCTAAACATAATTGTTGTATGTTGTCACTAAGCTTTTCGGACAATTTATTGGTGTTTAGTAGTAACTCTTGCAATTGAGACATATTCCGAAAAGATTTTAGTACGCTACTCTCGATTTGATTATTTGAGAGATCAAGATGTGTGAGGACTTTGCTAACATTAATTACCCATGGCACAATGGAAGAGTTTAAACCATTATCTGAGAGATCGAGAGATTTTAGAAAAATTGAAGTATTCAGGAGGGGAATGGATTTAGGATTGACTTGATGGAGCCCACAACCATATAAATTAAGTTGAGATAGATAACGAATTTTGCTTATTGATGACAACCAATCAACAGCTTGAGTAAGATTAACATATGATAGATCAAGGTATCTCAAATTAGAGAGATGAGAAAGCCATTCAAGGTCATTTGTTGTTAAGGAATTATATCCAAGGTCAAGTGTTTGCAAATTGGAAAGGTTCCCTAGACTAGGAGGAATGACACTAACAAGATTGTTATCATGAAGATTCAGTTCTATCAACTTATCAAGTGAACCAATGCACTTTGGAATCTTTCCTTCAAATTGATTACCATGGAGATTTAAAGAAGTTAGATGTTGAAGTTCACATATTGAAGAATCTAACTTACCTCGCAATGCTTTAGTATAATCAAAAGCTTCGAGATCCAAACTGGTTACATGACCAGTTAAATTATCACATGAAATTCCTTCCCATTTGCAACATTCTTCACCTTTCCATGATGAAATTCCATCCCTGTACTTAAGATTGATAGCATCTCTAAACTTGAGGAGAGCTCTCTTCTCTTTCTCCACACACTTGTTTGTATGAAAATCTTCTGCACATGACCAGTTGATGCATAGAATGGTCACCAAACAAAAGAGTAATTTGAACCCACAATAAAGCATTATTGAGATCTACTCCTTATGAAATATATTTGGTTTATTTTAATCAAAGGGATAAAGTAGTTAACTGAATTGTGAAGTGGAATGAATTGAAGAACTGAGAATAAACTAGGCTCATATTTATAGACAGATTAAAATCACCCATCTATTGAGAAAGACCAGAGAAATTGGTGAGAAATTTCTGATATGTCAGTATTTAATGATTTTAGTAGCAATTTAGGAAATTTGATTGACTTAAAACACACCACTGAGAATAGGTAGTTTGAATTATGGCACCAGAGGAAACATCCACGAAAGTAGAAACAAAATTATCAATAATAGATGTGTACGAAAAGATTGAAAAGATGAGAGAAAATTGTTAGGAAATTACACATACTCATTTTCCATCATTGCAATTTGCAAGGTACTCAACACTTTTGGACCCCAATATCTGTTCAATTCAAAGTATATTGGATTGAAATAATTTCACCTTATTATTAATAATTAGTTCAACTAATTTGAGCTATAGGGTCAAGGGATATGAAGAGTTAAAGATCCAAGATACAAGAAAAAAAATTATAACATAACAACTAACATATTAATATTTGGCATTAAAAGAAAAATTAGTTTTGAATAATTATAGAGTGTGTTACATGCTTGAGTGTGTTACATGCTTCCATTACTCTTTTGATGGAAAGACTTTTGTTTTTGTAGAAGTTTTGATTTATTACAGAGTGTGTAACGTACTTCCATTTCTCCTTGACAGCAAAATCAAACATTTATAGAACAAGACTTTTGCAACGGGCAAGACTTTAATTTTCATAGAAGTTTTGAATTATTATAGGATGTGTTACATGCTTCCATTTCTCATAGACAACACAATCGGCCATTCATTAAACAAGACTTTTGTTTTATGAGAAATAAAGCAAATTAAAGCCAAGATAGTACTAATAATCACTTAGATGTCTGATATGTCATTATATAATGATTTTAGTAGCAATTTAGGAAGTTTGATTAACTTAAAACACCGCTAAAAATAGGAAGTTTGAAATATAGCATCCAACCAGGAAAGTAGAAACAGAATATGTGTCAGAAAAGATTGAAAAGATGATAGAAAATTGTTAGGAATTCAGACATAATCATTTTGCATCATTGCAAGACATTCAACACTTCTAGAAACAGAATTATCAATAATAGATGGGTTATGCTACCTTGTAGTCTAACGGTACATGTTAAGGAACGCAAAAAGAGCAATTTTGCATTTGAAAACATAATTTGTTAATTTTTAAGAAGTTGAATGTACTACTTTTGATACGTCTATTTTGCAAAGTTATAAAATATTAATGTGATCTAATAACATTCTTATAGCTTCCAAACATTGCCTTATTCTATGTTATGAAAGCAGATCTGAGAAATTAAAAAAAAACAAGGATAAAATAAAGTAAGAACACTATTCTCTTGAATTTGTTCTCTGCTTTATTCATATGCCAATGATTACATTTATAGTACTAGCTAGATAAGATCAAAAGGAATCTAATTAGTACCAACTGTTACAGCTCATGCATTTCTTAACCAACCCATGACTCAGCACATGGTGACTCATAGCAGAGATATTATCTAGAAGCTTCTAGAGGGTTCTCACTTCTTACCCCTCCCCTTGGGAGGTGTCATCACAAAGTCCTTGAAGCGTTGAGGTTTGGCCAAGTTTCTCTTAGCCCTTAGTTTAGGAACCAACTCTTCTTCTCCATAGTGTCCAATATCCTCCTCTTGGTTATTATCCTCATCCATAACATCCCCTTCCCCTTGAAAGACCCACCTTGTCCTCAAGGTTAAATTCAGGATATGTGGCTTTCATATCAAGATAGTCCTCCCATGTGGCGTCTTCCGGAAATAGACCATCCCACTGAATCAAGACTTGCATAGGGGGTGTATCATTATCTTGCTTCCAGTTTAAAACTGCCAGGGGCTTAATACGGGGGTGATTTCCTTCAGTTTCGGGTGGTAGCTGAAGTGAGGCAGCAATGTTGCCGAAACAAGGTTTGAGTTGTGAGACATGAAATACAGGGTGAATCCTGCTGGAAGGAGGCAACTCTACTTCAAAAGCGACATTACCAATATCTTTTAACAGTTTGTAAGGGCCGTAGTACCTTTTAGATAGCTTATGAATGCGTCTTCCCACTACAGAATTCTGACGGTATGGCCTGAGTTTGATGAATACTAGATCCCCTTCTTGGAACTTATGGGGGACCCTTTTTTGATCAGCAATTTCTTTCATGGTTGCCTGGGCTTTGTGTAACTTTTTCTTCAATTGCTGCAGTGTGTTTGTTCTGTCTGATAGAGTAGCTTCTACAGCCTGCAATGTACTAGACCCAGAAATATAGTCAGCCAATGCTGGGGGTGTGCGTCCGTACACCACCTGAAATGGTGTGATGCCTGTAGAAGTGTGAGTGGCGGTATTGTAGTGCCATTCTACCCAGTGTAGAAACTGCCCCCACTGATTGGGTTTGTCATGTACAAAACAGCGTAGGTACTGTTGAAGCACCTTGTTCACAACATCTGTTTGCCCATCACTTTGGGGGTGGTACGCTGATGACATACGCAGCTTGGTACCACTTAACCGAAATAATTCCTGCCAGAAACGACTGAGAAATATAGGATCTCTGTCGGAAGCAATTTAGATATCATACTAGCAAATAATTTTGCGACCTTAACATCAGTAAAGTGGGTAGGAAGCATCCCAAAACGAGCAGCTTTCGACAACCTGTCCACGACAACCAAAATGACCGTATGGTTTTGGAAAGAAGGGAGCCCGGTGATAAAATCGAGCGATATGTCTTCCCATACTTTGTCTGGAATGGGTAACGGATTCAACAACCCAAAAGGAGAATGATTGGCAGGTTTCATCTGCTGACATACATAACATGCTTTAACGAATGTAGCGACGTCTTTACACATGTCATGCAAAAAAACGTTCTCCTGAAGTCTTCCATATGTGCGATGTACACCACTGTGACCTCCTATGGATGAGGAATGAAATTCTTCTAACAAAGTATGCTTCAAGGGAGAAGCTGAAGGAATAAAGAGCTTTCCCTTAACAAAAAGTAACCCATCTCTGAGCTGAAATTCAGTGAAGACGTCATGCTTGTGTTGCACTTGAGCAACTAACTTCTGGAGTTCATCATCAGCCACCAATTGCTCCTTGAATTTGGTGATGAAATCTATGTGTGGAACTGAAATTGCTAAACAATGGACACATGACAAAGCATCGACGACCCTGTTTTGAGCACCTGGTTTGTACACAATTTCGTAGGAGTACCCCAATAATTTAGCCAGATAGAATTGTTGCTCCGGTGTTTGAATAACTTGTGACATGAGTTCGCGCAAGCTTCGCTGATCGGTGTGAATGGTAAATGTGCTGCCTAACAAATATGTCCACCACTTTTTGACGGCAGAAGTAATTGCGCATAGTTCACAAACATAAGTGGAAGCGCGCAACATCCTGGGACAGAATTGTTTGCTGTAGTAGCAAATCGGATGTCCTTGTTGAATCAATACTACTCCCATACCAGCCCCAGAAGCGTCAATCTCAACAATGAACTTTTCTTCAAAATTAGGGAGGTTAAGTACCGGTGCCTCTGACATAGCGCGCTTGAGACATTCAGACGCTGATTGTGCTTCATTGCTCCAATTAAATGCTTCCTTTTTGAGTAAAGCAGTGAGAGGAGCAGCTAAAGTTGCATAGTTCCGAACAAACTTCCTGTAAAAACTAGTTAAACCCAGAAATCCACGTAACTGTTTGACATTATCCGGACGAGGCCAGTCTACCATTGCACTTATCTCTGCAGGATCAGGTCCTACCCCTTGTGTTGATACAACATGGCCAAGGTACTCAATGGAATTTTGAGCGAATAAACATTTTGATTGTTTTAGGCAAAAATCATTATCTAACAGAATTTGGAAAACAGCTTCTAAGTGGCGCAAATGATCATCCTAGGAAGAGCTATAGACTAAGATGTCGTAAAAAAAAACAATGACAAACCTTCTCAAATAAGGTTCAAAGACTTCATTCATAGTAGCTTGGAAAGTTGAAGGTGCATTGCTCAAGCCGAAATGCATTACCAAAAACTCATAATGTCCTTGGTGGGTTCGAAAGGCTGTCTTATGAATATCTCCCTGAGCCATTCGGATTTGATGATACCCGAAGCGTAAATCCAGCTTTGAAAACCAGCATGTGCCATATAGTTCATCAAGGAGCTCATCGATAGCTGGGATAGGGAAGCGGTATTTGATCATTATGGCGTTTAGAGCTCTATAGTTGACACAGAATCGCCATGTTCCATCCTGCTTTCTAACTTGTAAAATTGGTGATGAGAAAGCACTCAAACTAGACTGAATAATTCCATTGGCTAACATCTCCTTGATTTGTGTGTCAATCTCCTGCTTTTGGAAATGGGGGTAGCGGTAGGGACGAATATTAACTGGATTGGAGTTGGTGTGGAGGTTAATCTGGTGGTCTATTTGTCGTTCGGGTGGTAAGGATGTAGGAGTTCTGAAAAGTGTTGAAAAATATTGGAGAATACCATCCAATTGAGCAGACTGAGTACCAGTTGTGAGTGGTGCGTTAGTTTCTGGTGTAATCATCTGGAGGTGCAAGAAAGTGTCGATGGCGTCGGTTTGTAGGAGTCGTTGAAATTGATGGACATTGGATTCCTCCGGACCAGGCTTAGGAGCGCCAGTAAGCAACACTGTTTCACCATCTTTGTTAATTCTCATAGTGAGTTTCTTAAAATCAGTGACAATTGGTCCTAAGGTCTCAAGCCATTGTACTCCTAAGACTAATTCAGCTCCACTTAAAGGTAGAACAAAGAGATCCACAGTGAAGGTATGCTGACCCATATGGAGTTGAACTTGGGTACACATAGCGGTGCAGCGTAATACCTCATCGTTCCCTACCAAAACTCTGAATGATGGTGCCGGTTGAGTAGGTAAACCCAATTGTTTGACGACCCGATCTGGTAAAAAGTTGTGGGTACTCCCACTGTCTATGAGAATGGCGACTGGGCTTTGATGGATTTGGCCCAAAACCCGTAGTGTGCGAGGAACAGAATGACCCATGAGGGTGTGGAGACTGATTTGGGCCGGGTCCGGTTCCAGGTCGGGTACAACCAATTTTTCAGCTGGATCTGCAGCTTCCAATTGTAGCGTAGCAGCTTCTTCTAGGATTTCGTCTGGTTCGACGATGAGAAGGTGAAACAATCGTTTACACCGGTGGCCTTGAATGTATTTCTCATCACAGTTATAGTACAAGCCCTTCTCTCGTCTTGCCTGAAGCTCCGCCGGAGAGAGACGTTTGATGGTTGGCGACGGTTTGGGAGGATTGACGGTGAGTGTGGGACGAAACGATGAAGCTGCTGGAGAATTTGATGGTGAGCTAAATGCCGGTTTCACGGTTGGTGAGGGGCGATCCATAAAATTTTTCTCCTGCAATTTGGCCAAGCTAATTGCTTGGGTGATTAATGGCTAGAGATGAAACAACTCAAGTAGAAAGTGTTGGAACAAAATGTGTTTCACAATAAACCTTAATGAGTTTTGATGATAACAAGGTATTAAAAATTGTCAATTGGTTATTGCTAATAATTGTTCAAGTGTACAGGACCATAGGAAAGTCAATCAATTTCAATAGGTCTTGGAAGAACAATGGAGAGCAAAGGAATCCGAAGCATCTGAAGAAAACTGCGTCTGAAGCTAAAGTGCTTCTGAAGCTAAAGTGATTCTGAAGTAATGACGTCATCAGAAGCAGAAGACCATCAGAAGCAAGGTTTCATCAGAAGCGATATCATCACCAGAAGCTACAAGTGATCGGTAAATTTAAACTGAAGATTCAAAGTAGCTGTTTCTCGTTTCAACCTCGTCTGAGAAGAACGAAGAATTGAAAGGGAGGTATCAACGGTCATTTGAAGAGCACTGAGTACTTGTCCTTCGTTATCAGAGTTGACAAAGTACAAGTGTACAACCACTACCTCCACTACTCTGTTTTTGTCTACGCTACAAGACAAGACAACAGCTCTGCCTGCAGGAATGTTCATTCAAGATGGGAATGAATTTGAAGCCGATTCTTCAAAGGACTGCACCCAAATCAGGCAAAGGATTACTGGTGGATGATCAAAGGAACTCAACGACTCTTTAGACGTGCTAATCCTCTCAACGTCTCTTTCACGCCTCTATATAAAGGAGTGAAGACTTGAAGATTGTAGATAGAGATCATACAAGTTAAAAGCGCCAAAACTCTGTCAATTTGATTCTACAAAAACACTGAATTTCTGCACTGATTTGATACATCATAGAAATTCACAAGTCTAGAGTCTTTATTGCATTGTATTGTGAACACCACCGATTGTATATCAAGTGTTCAAGGTCAAACATTTTCTCTGTATTTTTGTTTGAACAGAAGCCTCTCGCCTGCGTGCTTGAGCATTAGTAGAGTCTTGCTTTAGTGCTTGAGCATTGGAAGACTCTTGCCTGCGTGCTTGAGCATTTTGAGAAGTCTCATACTTAGAAAGTATTGAGCATTTGTAATCTTTGTGATTATTAGTGAAATCTCCTTGGAAGTGCAAGGGGGACTGGACTACTTCCGATTTGTGGAAGGAAGCAGGATAATTGCTTGTGTTTCGCTTTTCTTTTCTTTTCTCTGCTTTGTTATTTTCCGCTGCATATCTGATTCTGGTCATTACATCAGAAGCATTCCTAAACTGCTTCTAAAGTATTATCAGAAGAAGAATTTTTTAGAGAAAAAGAAAACACAATTCAACCTACCCCCCCTCCCCTCTTGTGTTTTTCTCACCTTCAGAAAGGAGGTGGAAGACCCAAAATGCGATTTGCGAGTGTTTCAAACTGACTCTGATAATCTTTCACCGATCCTGTTTGGCACAACTTGAAAAGAGCTCCTTTTGGATCTTCGTACAAGGAAGGAGCAAAACGTGCTTCTAGTGCCTGGAGAAACGCCGACCAACTAAGTAGTTGTCCGTTGGAATGCATCCACTGGAACCAGGTTAACGCCTCACCCTCCATGTAGAATGAAGCTATACGGAGACGTTGTTCGTCTGGCGTAAGGTGGTAGTCGAAGAACTGTGTGATTTTGAATCTCCACCCTAGTGGATCTGAACCATCAAACGTGGAATATCCAGTTTGATAGACGTCGCCGGAAAGGATGACATCGTTGGAATGGGTGAGGTAAATCCCGGAGGGCCAAGGCGAGATCTGATGTTATTAACCTCGGACGTAAGGGAGTTCATGTTGTCGGCGATGGTGGATTGTTGGTTTTGAAAGGTTTGTTGATTTTGGAGGAGTTGATTAATGGAGGCGGATAGGGTTTCGATGGTAGGTGGGGAAGACATGGTCAATGAAAGCACCAAGTTGTTATGAAAGCAGATCTGATAAATTAAAAACAATGATAAAATAAAGTAATAACACTATTCTCTTGAATTTGTTCTCTGCTTTATTCATATGCCAATGATTACATTTATAGTACTAGCTAGATAAGATCAAAAGGAATCTAATTAGTACATTCTGATACAGCTCATGCATTTCTTAACCAGCCCATGACTCAGCACATGGTGACTCATAGCAGAGATATTATCTAGAAGCTTCTAGAGGGTTCTCACTTCTTACCCCTCCCCTTGGGAGGTGTCATCACAAAGTCCTTGAAGCGTTGAGGTTTGACCAAGTTTCTCTTAGCCCTTAGTTTAGGAACCAGCTCTTCTTCTCCATAGTGTCCAATATCCTCCTCTTGGTTATTATCCTCATCCATAACATTCTACAACTATGACATAAAGCTTCTCATTTTAGTAGTACCTTGCCATTGAACCTTGAAGAATAGATGTACTTTTCAATTGTTGGAATTTCAAGCCCGAAGTTAAAATAAAAACACATTTGAGAGGAAGCAAAAGCAATGAAACAAAAACCTATTAACACAACCCTTAAGTCTTAACAGAAAACCCGCATTCTCCTCGTCGGCAACAATATTGACCAATCTCTCATGCAGTTTCTGTGTTTAATATTAGTCATATCAATGTTATTAAATGGTACATCAATTTGTTAGACATATAAAGATGTTTAAGGGAATTCTGTTCTGCATATTGTTGTCAATATGAATAGAAATAGGAACATAACACATTTTTATATTTATGTGTTATTAGCATATGTAGAATTGTTGGCAGGTATATAATAAGGATTTCAAAAATATGATATACACATTTGCAGCTAAAGAATATGATGCAAACTAGTAATATTTCCATTCCCTTGATCACAACTAAGCTAGTCTTTTTCACCAACAAGATTAAATCTACTCTATTACATGTTAGAATATGCGGATTGTCCAAAATTATAGAATGCAAAATAAGTAAATACATATTTGTCATATTCCTCAATTAATGCTAAGTCTTATTCCAGTTAATTGGAAACCAAGCATTTGTGTCACCTATCTTTAGTTTATGGTGATCCAGTTCTTATAAAAGAAAAAATGAACGATGTAAATTCTCATTCGTTGATCAAAGTGTAGCGTTACAACTTATATAGAGGTTATGAAGGTGTATGATAGCTATGTTATGTGTATCGAACTCTTTCTCTTTGCCACCAGCTTGTGTTGATTGCTTCAAATTCAATGTGTTATTGTATCTTTTGGATGTCGCGTGAAGATTAGGCTTTAGCTGCCTTGGGCACCATCATACTTTTTATGTTTAATTTATCTTTTAGACCATAGTCACTTAATTCGTAATTCGTTTCGGTATGTGGTACTGGTTCGGGTACACGACATGAGAAGAATTCGGTACGTGTGAGGGTATATATCTTTGATACACTTCGGTTTATCGTACTATAGTACTAGTTGCTTCATATATACTTTTGCTACTTTTAAGTAGGGGGGTTGGTATATCTTTTATAGTTCCCGTGGTCTCTCTTGCGCGTTAGTGTTTATTTATATTAAGGGTGTAATATTTGGGTTAATTATATCTCAAAACTTCATTTGTTCTTGATTTGTGGTTTTAGCCTGTAACACCCCGTTTTCCCCAATAAGAAAATTTCTTAAATCATTTATCAGAGTAAGCATCATAAAACAACGGGATATCACATATAACATAATCCAAACAGTTAAATAATAATTTAACCAAATATCTTAAACATTGCAGCGGAAATTATATCATAATCATAACGTTTGGCACGCAGGCCTCATCAAATATCTCGAAAGAGTTAGTTCAATAACATAAAGCAATAACATGATAGTCACGTAAGAGAATGAAGCATGCATAACAAAACCCCATCCCGTTACGTATCAGAGCGACCTAGACGACACAGTGAGGCAAGGCCACTCACGACGGCAACTGCACACTAAGCACGATCACCTGCAAGTTACCATAAGAAGGCAACAGTTTCCAAGCAGAAGGGGTTAGATTTCATAACAAAATAATGTTAATCCAAAGTAATTTGAATCATAATCAACATCAACATCATAATCAACTTTACATGTTTGATAAACAATTATCACTTATTCTTTCATAGACAAGTTTGCATAATCAATAAACAAGTATCACGTATTCACATATTCAATCGTCATCAACAACATAGCATTATGGACATAACAATGTGACAATGCTCTTAGACTCCTTATATGCATGTGGTACCAATCGTCATCATTAAGTATTAATATACTTTAAAACGTGCGGAGGACAAAGCTCCTATAATTCGTGCGGAGGACAAAGCTCCTAAAAATCGTGGTGAGGACTAAGCTCAATGAGATACTATGCATGGACTCTTAACAACAAAAACACCGTAATCAACACATCAATGTGCATCCAATAATTTGGAGCTAACCGTCATCATATATAGACATTATGCATCAGTTAAATAACAACAGCAACATAGTCAATTCACAATACAAAATGATATCATTATATCAATTACAAATCAATAGCATCATAAACATTCATTCATGTCTTTCATAATGTATAATATATTAATTCATGTTCAATTAACATTGACACATCTTAAACAGCTTTACATATTATAATTAGCATCACCATTAAGTCCCAATACTACCCCAAGGTTCATCATAACATAGGTTAAATACTCTTAGTCACCTTAATTGAACTCCTAGTACTTCTAGTTTTGAGATTTAGAATTATTCCCTATGTTTTGGATTACTTAGAAACGGTTATGCTGAATTTTCATAATATTTCACTAAGACCTTCTTGGAGTATTTTCATCATAACTCAAAAACCAAAAATCATTTTCAAGTGAAACCAAAGCCATTGGAAAGCTAACAAAATTATCTAAAACTTTCATGTTTACACCAAAGGCTAATTCAAAACAGAAACGGGTGAAAATTGCGAATATTTTCCAAATTTTCCTGACAGAAAATCGGGGGCCGATTTGACAAATCGGGGGCCGATTTTCGTCGAACCAAAATCGGGAAATCAGCTCAGAAAATCGGTGGCCGATTTGGCAACTCGGGGGCAGATTTTGGGCTTCACAGCAGTTCAAAAATTAGTTTAACAATGCGTTTTTCACTTAAGAATCACTCTTAGATCACTAGACTCAAACACAAGACTCTCAAATTTGATAGGACACTTAACATATGATTATTCTACAACCTGAACACTGTTTCTACATCAATCTAATCATTCTACATCAATTAATTCTCAATTCCTCTCATTAACCCTAGTTTTCCAACTTCTCTAATTCAATCCTAACTTGTTAATTGGACCATCAGAATTACATAGATTAACACTATTGAATCATTATTCTCACCCTTACCTGGTTATGAAGAAGAAATCGCAGCACTCCTAGTGATTCTCCCTTCTCTTGGCTTTTTCTCCCTTTTTCCAAAAGTCTGCACGTACTACTGTTTTTCTAAAATTAGGTCTTCCCCTATTTATACCTCTTCCTAATAACTTATCTTATTTCACTTCCTCCCCCAAAACTCTCTAAAATCTCAAAACAACCCTTAACTAAATATTTTATATTATTTTCAAATCTTTATTTTATTTAACAACAAAATAAACCTCATATCCTTATCAAAGCATTCAAAACTCATCACTTATCACGTCATCAATCAAATCATCTAAATCATCGTAATTCATCAAAACATACCAAAATCATGCATATATCATATAATTATAATATAATTGCCTAAACTCGATTAAATAAACAATTAACGAAAGTGGGCGTTACAACTCTCCCTCACTTAAAAGATTTTCGTCCTCGAAAATTTACCTCACGCAAACAACTCTGGATAAGCTTCCAGCATCTTACTCTCAAGCTCCCACGTCAAGCTTTCACCAGTCGCTCCCGTCCAAACGACTCTCACGAGAGGTATCTCCTTGCCTCTCAACGTCTTCATCTTACGATCATCAATCCTCACCGGTAAAGTCTCTACCGTAAGGTTATCTCTAACTTGCACATCATCACTCTGGATCACATGGGATGGATCCGGTACATACTTCCGAAGTTGCGACACATGGAAAACATCATGTAAATTCGAAAGATGCGGTGGTAAACCAACTCGATACGCCACTGTTCCAACTCTTTCCGATATCTGATACGGACCAATAAACTTCGAAGTCAACTTCTTAGACTTCAACGCACGTCCTACACCTGTCATAGGAGTGACTCTCAAAAACGTGTGGTCTCCTTCTTGAAACTCAAGATCTTTCCTGCGCTTATCATGATAACTCTTCTGTCGACTCTGCGACGCTTTCATTTTCTCTTAAATCATCTTGACTTTCTCTGTAGTCTGCTGAACAATCTCTGGTCCTAAGACCACCCTATCTCCTGATTCAAACCAACACAACGAAGTTCTACATCTCCGACCATACAAAGCCTCAAAAGGTGTCATTCCAATGCTAGAATGATAACTATTATTATACGTGAACTCTATCAACGGAAGATGACTATCCCAAGTTCCTCCCTGCTCAAGAACACAAACTCTCAACAAATCCTCTAACGACTGAATCGTCCTCTCCGACTGACCATCTGTCTGCGGATGATACGCCGAACTCAATCTCAACTTAGAACCCAAAGCCTCTTGCAAACTCTTCCAAAATCTAGAAGTAAATCTTGGATCTCTATCTGATACGATGCTCGAAGGAACACCATGCAACTTCACAATTTCCTTGATATAAATCTCTACCAACTGAGAAACAGGAAAACTAATATTTATCGGTAGAAAATGAGCCGACTTCGTCAACCTGTCGACAATAACCCAAATTGCGTCATTCCCTCTAGGAGTATTCGGCAAACTAGTCACAAAATCCATGGATATACTATCCCATTTCCATTCCGGCACATCTAACGATACCATCATACCAGCAGGTTTCTGATGCTCGACCTTCGACTTCTGACAAATCAAACAAGAATACACAAACTGTGCAACATCACGTTTCAATCCAAACCACCAAAATAACTTCTTCAAATCATGATACATCTTCGTAGCTCCCGGGTGAATACTCAAGCTACTTCTATGACTCTCCTCGAGAATCATTTTCTTCATCTCTTCATTGTCAGGGATACAAATTTGACCTTGGAATCTTAACACACCATGGTCATCGACCTTAAAATCACCATCTTCAGTCTGATTACTAGCGACTAACAAATCCACAAACTTGACATCAACTTTCTGTGCTTCCTTGATACTATTCAGAAAATCACTATCAATCTTCAGCATACCCAGTTTCACACTTTGAGGTGACCATTCACAAACCAAACTCATATCTCTAAACTGCTCAAGTAACTCGAACTCTCTAACCATCATAGCGGACATATGCAAAGTCTTCCTACTCAAGGCATCTGCAACAACATTAGCTTTACCTGGATGATAGCTCAATTCGAAATCATAGTCCTTTAGCGATTCTAGCCACCTTCTCTGTCTCATATTCAATTCTTTCTGGTCGAACAAATACTTCAAACTCTTGTGATCACTAAACACTTCAAACCTCGAACCATACAAGTAGTGTCTCCAAATCTTCAACACGAAAACTACCGCGGCCAACTCTAAATCATGCGTAGGATAATTCTTCTCATGAATCCTCAACTGCCTCGAAGCATAAGCAACCACTTTACCATCTTGCATAAGCACACCACCTAAACCCAACTTAGACGCATCACAATACACCACAAAAGGTTCGTCGGACTTACGCAAAATCAAAACTGGAGCAGTCGTCAAACGCTTCTTCAATTCACTGAAACTGTTCTCACACTGAACATCCCACACAAAGGCTTTACCTTTACAAGTCAACTGTGTTAGCGGAAGTGCTAACTTGGAAAATCCCTCTATGAATCTTCTGTAGTAACCCGCCAAACCCAAAAAGCTTCTAATCTCAGTAACCGACTTAGGAGTCTCCCATTACGATACCGCTTCAACTTTAGACGGATCGACTGCAATACCATTACCAGAAATAACGTGGCCAAGAAAACTTACCTCTTTCAACCAGAACTCACACTTAGACAACTTGGCATAAAGCTTCTTTTCTTTCAACACTTGCAAAACAGTCTTCAGATGCTCAACATGTTCTTCCTCAGTCTTGGAATAAATCAGAATGTCGTCAATGAAGACAACCACAAAGCGATCCAAAAATGCATGGAAGATGCGATTCATATACTCCATGAACACTCCAGGTGCATTGGTAACACCAAAAGGCATAACTTTGTACTCATAGTGACCATAACGCGTTCTGAAAGCGGTCTTCTGCATATCTTCATCCTTTACTTTAATCTGGTGATAACCTGACCTCAAATCAATCTTGCTGAAAACACGCGCACCCACTAACTGATCCATCAAATCATCAATTCTCGGAAGTGGATACCTATTCTTGATAGTTACTTTGTTCAACTGACGATAATCGATACATAATCTCATAGAACCATCTTTCTTCTTTACTAGCAAAACTGGCGCTCCCCAAGGCGAAACACTTGGTCTAACAAACTTCTTCTCAAGCAAATCTTCTAACTGTTTCTTCAACTCGGAAGCAGACATACGATAAGGTGCCATCGACATCGGCTTAGTCCCAGGAACTAAATCAATAGAAAATTCAACTTCTCTCTCAGGAGGCACATCGGGAATTTCGTCTGGGAACACTTCAGGAAAGTCACATACCACTTGAAGCTTATCAATCACCGCTTGATTCTCAACAGATAAAGTAGCCATCAAAGAAAACATCAAAATACCATCGCGTTCCAGTTGCTTCAGCTGTTTAGTAGATAAGAATTCTGCACCACTTTCCTCTTCGACTGAAGAGAAATACACTGACTTGCTAGCACAATTAATATGAACATGATTGTACTCTAACCAATTCCTACCAAGAATAACATCCATACCGCTCAAAGGGAGACAAACTAAATCCATTTCAAAATCACGACCAAACATAGATAAAGGACATTTCAAACATACTAGAGTGGTAGTTACCGAACCCTTAGCTGGAGTTTCGACAACCATCTCTCCATTCATATCAGACAAATCAAGACCCAAAGTATAAGCACAATCAAAAGCAATAAAACAATGCGTAGCACCAATATCAATAATAGCAACTAAAGGAGTATTATTAATATAGCAAGTACCTCTGATCAAGCGATCCTCGTTCTCTGTCTGAGTACCAGTCAAAGCAAAAACTCTACCAGTAGTCGGCGCCCTCTTAGGCTGAGTACACTGTGAACTAATGTGACCCTCTTCGTTGCAGTTAAAACACACAATGTCCTTACGCTTGCAATCGGCTACAATATGACCCTTCTTGCCACACCGGACACATTTCTTGATCTCTTCTGGACAAACATTGCTTTCGTGGCCTTTCCCACCACAGTTGAAACACACAATCTCAGCAGCATCCTTCTTCTTGGGTCGCCTATCATCGACCATCCTCTGTTTCCCTTTATCAGCAGGGGCACTATACGGCTTAGGACGACTCTGTTGTCCCTTGCCCTTCCGCTCATTCACAGTCTTGTAGTGAGCTTTGGTATCCTCTTCGTAAATCCTGCAGCTATTAACCAAATCCGGAAAAACTCTAATCTATTGGTACCCAATCGCCCTCTTAATGTCGGGCCTCAAACCATTCTCGAACTTGATACATTTTGAAAACTCGGCAGTCTCAGCAGCATAATGCGGGTAAAACTTTGCCAACTCAACAAACTTGGCAGCATACTCAGTCACGAACATATTTCCTTGCTTCAGCTCAAGGAACTCGATCTCCTTCTTCCCGCGAACATCTTCCGGAAAGTATCTCCTCGGGAACTCTCTCCTGAACACAGCCCAAGTAACAACAGCTCCCTCTTGCTCAAGGTTAGGTAGCAGACTAACCCACCAGTCATCAGCTTCCTCGGCCAGCTGATGCGTACCAAAACGCACTTTCTGATCTTCAGTGCATTGCATAACACGAAAGATCCTCTCAATCTCCTTGAGCCAAGTCTGAGCTCCATCGGGGTCATATCTTCCCTTGAAAGTTGGAGGATGATTCCTCATGAAAGTCTCCAACATCCTCGTCTCAGCGTTCACACCAGCATTCGCGTTAGGTTGTTGTCCCACAGCTTGGGCAACAGCTTGTAAAGCAGCAGCTAACGCAGCATCGTTCCTTCCAGCCATTCTGATATTCCACACAACAGGTAACAATAACATAAGGTAGTAATACAAATATTACTAAGACTCGACAAGACTCTTCTAATTGATCGGGCAGACCGACCTGCTCTGATACCAATTGTAACACCCCGTTTTCCCCAATAAGAAAATTTCTTAAATCATTTATCAGAGTAAGCATCATAAAACAACGGGATATCACATATAACATAATCCAAACAGTTAAATAATAATTTAACCAAATATCTTAAACATTGCAGCGGAAATTATATCATAATCATAACGTTTGGCACGCAGGCCTCATCAAATATCTCGAAAGAGTTAGTTCAATAAAATAAAGCAATAACATGATAGTCACGTAAGAGAATGAAGCATGCATAACAAAACCCCATCCCGTTACGTATCAGAGCGACCTAGACGACACAGTGAGGCAAGGCCACTCACGACGGCAACTGCACAATAAGCACGATCACCTGCAAGTTACCATAAGAAGGCAACAGTTTCCAAGCAGAAGGGGTGAAATTTCATAACAAAATAATGTTAATCCAAAGTAATTTGAATCATAATCAACATCAACATCATAATCAACTTTACATGTTTGATAAACAATTATCACTTATTCTTTCATAGACAAGTTTGCATAATCAATAAACAAGTATCACGTATTCACATATTCAATCGTCATCAACAACATAGCATTATGGAAATAACAATGTGACAATGCTCTTAGACTCCTTATATGCATGTGGTACCAATCGTCATCATTAAGTATTAATATACTTTAAAACGTGCGGAGGACAAAGCTCCTATAATTCGTGCGGAGGACAAAGCTCCTAAAAATCGTGGTGAGGACTAAGCTCAATGAGATGCTATGCATGGACTCTTAACAACAAAAACACCGTAATCAACACATCAATGTGCATCCAATAATTTGGAGCTAACCGTCATCATATATAGACATTATGCATCAGTTAAATAACAACAGCAACATGGTCAATTCACAATACAAAATGATATCATTATATCAATTACAAATCAATAGCATCATAAACATTCATTCATGTCTTTCATAATGTATAATATATTAATTCATGTTCAATTAACATTGACACATCTTAAACAGCTTTACATATTATAATTAGCATCACCATTAAGTCCCAATACTACCCCAAGGTTCATCATAACATAGGTTAAATACTCTTAGTCACCTTAATTGAACTCCTAGTACTTCTAGTTTTGAGGTTTAGAATTATTCCCTATGTTTTGGATTACTTAGAAACGGTTATGCTGAATTTTCATAATATTTCACTAAGACCTCCTTGGAGTATTTTCATCATAACTCAAAAACCAAAAATCATTTTCAAGTGAAACCAAAGCCATTGGAAAGCTAACAAAATTATCTAAAACTTTCATGTTTACACCAAAGGCTAATTCAAAACAGAAACGGGTGAAAATTGCGAATATTTTCCAAATTTTCCTGACAGAAAATCGGGGGCCGATTTGACAAATCGGGGGCCGATTTTCGTCGACCCAAAATCGGGAAATCAGCTCAGAAAATCGGGGGCCGATTTGGAAACTCGGGGGGCGATTTTGGGCTTCACAGCAGTTCAAAAATTAGTTTAACAATGCGTTTTTCACTTAAGAATCACTCTTAGATCACTAGACTCAAACACAAGACTCTCAAATTTGATAGGACACTTAACATATGATTATTCTACAACCTGAACACTGTTTCTACATCAATCTAATCATTCTACATCAATTAATTCTCAATTCCTCTCATTAACCCTAGTTTTCCAACTTCTCTAATTCAATCCTAACTTGTTAATTGGACTATCAGAATTACATAGATTAACACTATTGAATCATTAGTCTCACCCTTACCTGGTTATGAAGAAGAAATCGCAGCACTCCTAGTGATTCTCCCTTCTCTTGGCTTTTTCTCCCTTTTTCCAAAAGTCTGCACGTACTACTGTTTTTCTAAAATTAGGTCTTCCCCTATTTATACCTCTTCCTAATAACTTATCTTATTTCACTTCCTCCCCCAAAACTCTCTAAAATCTCAAAACAACCCTTAACTAAATATTTTATATTATTTTCAAATCTTTATTTTATTTAACAACAAAATAAACCTCATATCCTTATCAAAGCATTCAAAACTCATCACTTATCACGTCATCAATCAAATCATCTAAATCATCGTAATTCATCAAAACATACCAAAATCATGCATATATCATATAATTATAATATAATTGCCTAAACTCGATTAAATTAGCAATTAACGAAAGTGGGCGTTACATAGCCGTTCTGTCGGTTATACCGTCTTTATTTATTAGAATCTCATCTTGTTCAACAAAAAAAAAAAAGTTATTAGGAATCTAGCATAATCATTTAGCATCATTTGTAATGCAAAATACTCAACACATTTGGACCCCAATATCCGTTTACTTCAAAGGACAAGTAGCTGGAGAGTTTTAAAATGAGTTATGTTAACTAGTGTTTTCGGAGTATTAGTTAAAAAACTAAAAAAAGGAAAGTTTTATATTGAAAAAAGCACTTATTATACTTTTAAGTGTTTGATTACATATCTTATGAGATAATTTAACTGTCATTGAGGCACAGTTAACACATTCCCTATGGTCAAAGCAAGAAGAAATTAAATATATATTTTTAGATTGGGACCATTTCCAAAAAAAATGCAAACAAAAATTACATAGAAAGTGATCTTTGCTAGGCAAGAGAAGGGAAAAGGGTACGTACATACACGCAATAATGGCCTGTCTGTTTTGAGAAAAGAAAAATGAAGAAAATTTAGTAAAATGTACGTTACCTATTCTCATGTATTTCTACATACTGTAAGAACAAACAAAAAAATGTATTTCTACACACTCTTCATTAAACTAGTTAATTTTGATGTGCCTTAATGGAATCGCAAATGATTATGGACTGAGGTAAAAATTTACAGGAATAATATATATGCTAGTAGCTTTCAATTCAAGTGTTGATTTTGAAAAAAGGGTTAAAGATGTTTTACCCCCGTAATATAGGTTATTTCCGGTTTTTTCTCTGTAAAATATATTTTTTTATTTACCCCTGTAAAATATATTTTTAATAGGTCATAAAAAAAACAAATCAAAAAAATATTTTACAGGAAGAAAATTAGAAATAACCTATATTACAGGGGATAAAGCACTATTAACCATGAAAAAATAGGACCACATGCAACGTTTTAATTAGATAAACAAAGCATTGTGATATGTACAACCTTGTTAATATCAACGAGTACTAGTACATATAATTGGTGCTATTAGTAATGCTTTATATGTCTTTAACAATATTATAAGACTGTTGTTGTGCACAAGTGTAAGTTATATGTCCCACATTGGATAAAAGAGTAAAGGTTGAACACCTTATAAGTAAGAGGACCCATAAAGCCACCCCTTAAGATTTTGGGTAAAAGTGTGGTGTCTCTCTTACTTGTGTGGTTGTTCTAGCCTCGATGTAGACGGTCCCCAGGCTCCCCTCATGACCCAAGAGACCACTTAACCACAGCAGCACTAGTTCCTGAGCTTCCTGAGTTTTCATTATCTGAAAATTTATTATTCTCGAGTAGACAGCTCAATTGGTTACTCTTTCTTTCCAAGAATCAAGGCTGATTAATTATTTTCTATATCTTTCGAGATGGCAATCATTGTGTAGAAAAAATTGCTTCTCTTGATGAGCTCCACATAATGGTTTTGTTTGGTGGGACTTTATCCCTTTTTATGTTTCATATTTATTTAACCGTAGTATCTTAAGGTACCCTCATTATTGTTTCTATTGATGTTTTCAACGGCTCAAACTTTTGTTCAAAATCTACAGTATTAAGCGAATAAAAAAATTTATTTAATATAACAAAATATTTAATTAAAAAAAATCCACATACATATTTTATTTCCATAGTATTACACAAGGATTCAAAAAACAATACACAAGCAAGTAGTCTTCATGCACTCTATAGTATATAAATAGATAATTAAAGATGATAGCCAAAAAATACTCTTGGATGAACAATGCATGTTCCAATTGGAACATATATTGATGAAGACATTGTGACATATCACTCTCTCTCAAGTCTCAATTGAAGCTTTTACCTACAAATATTGTTAAAGAAGTGAGTTATATATATGATATACACAAATACACTTCTGCATTATTGAAAATTAAAATAGAAGCTATATTATATGGAATTTACCGGTTAATCTTCAACTTGGAATCTCTTCTTCAACCTATTTACAAAAACTGCTAGAGTGACATAGATCCAATCTTTCATGTTGTTGAAGAATTTGAAATAGGCACGCCTCCATGATGTTTTAATCACAAGAGTTCCACAAACTCCCCAAAATCCAATTATGAAACCAAGTACCAAGCTAACATAAAACCCAAAGGTTATGAGCTTATCTTCATCTTCTTCACTAGTGACATGTTTATCATTGGTTCTAGTTGAAGAAATCACATCGCTTGGACAAAGATTTATGAGTGGTGGTCCACAAAGTCGATTATTCCCCACATATGAATAGGAATCAAAAGTTTGTAGTTGAGTGCTTACTGGAATTTTGCCGTCTAAGTTATTGAAAGACAAGTTCATGTTATTAAGAAATGTCAAATTTGAAAAGCTCGTTGGCATTCTACCAGAAAGATGGTTTCTTGACAAGTCGAGTGATTCTAACCTTTCCATATGACCAATGTTGCTAGGAATGATTCCTGTGAGATTATTCCTTGAAAGGTTTAAAGTAGCTAATGCCACGAGTTTTGTTATACTTTGAGGTATCTCTCCTGTTAAGTGGTTGCACGAAAGATCAATGATAGTCACCAATCCAAGAATTTTATCATATTCTTTGTTTGATCCTTTCCATGCCAATATTTCCTTGTCAATGAAAGGGCCAGTTTCATACATTTCATTTTCCACAAAGTAAATGAATGACGTATGTTGAAATGTTGTTCTGGGAAAGCTCAAATTTGATAAAGCAACTATCCGATCAAAACATTGTGGTATTTCCCCTATTATATTGTTTTGAGAGAGATCCAATACCTGAAGAAATGATAGATTACACAGACTTGTAGGAATGTTTCCTTGGAACTTATTTGCCCGCATACGTAAATTACTCAACTGAAGAAGATGATGACCTATCCACATTGGTAAAGTTCCTTGAAGATTGTTATCACCAACATCAATTAATTGCAATTTGTGACAAAGAATCAAAGATGGAATTTCACCAGAGAAGTTGTTTCTATTTAAATGGAGTGATTTAATTTGTCGTCGAGCACCAAATGAGTTGGGTAGTTTCCCTGATAAATTATTTTCGGCCAAATTTAGAACTTCTAGAGATTTAAACTTTCCCCAACAATCTGAAAGTTGTCCCTCTAGAAAATTACTAGACATGTCCAATTGTATTAAACTTTGAGATGAGGATGTGCAAAAAGAAGATAGGGACCCTGTTAACATATTCTTTGAGAGAAATAAAACACCCAGTTCTGGAAAAGCAGGCAATGAACCATTCATATTATTGAAACTAAAATCCCATACATCCCACCCATGATCATAATCATAATTACCTTTTGTTCTTGTAAATGATTTTGGCAAGGTTCCTTTAAGTATGTTATGTGAAACATTCAAGTATCGCAAACTCAAAGATAGATTCCAAAACCATTTAGGAAATGAATCTGAAATACCATTATGAGAGATGTCAAGAATCTCAAGTTCCCCTTGATGTTTGAGCCATGCTGGAAATTTAGGACCTAATGTACAGGATGATGCATATAGTCTTTCTAGCTTGAAAGGTGGAACCCATTTCAAACTCAAGTTTAATGAAAGGGAGTTTTGAGACACGTCCAAAATTCTCAATTGAGATAAGTTTGATAGATGTGTTTCATTAATGACACCGCTCAATTTATTTGAAGAGAGAAGCAACTTTGCAAGACTAGAAAGTTGGCCAATTGTATGTGGAATTGACCCACTCAAATGATTATGGGAAAGATGTAGTGTTTTTAATGAGGCAAGTTTAGTAATCTCAAATAGTGGTTGTGACCCATTCAATTGGTTAAAACTGAGATCTAGAGAGTATATGGTTGGTAGATATGCATGATCAATGATTTCCACAAAATTCAACTGATTTTGGGACAGATCTAGAGATCGAAGAGTAGGAAAATGAACAGTTGATTATAGAAATGTCCCAACAACATTGGCATTTCGAAGAGATAATGCCTCCAACGATGAAAAGCAAGAAAAATCAGGAAGTGGTCCTCTAATAAATGGGTTATCGCTTAGATCCAATTTCCTTAAACCATTTTTTGCGGAACACAATTGTTGTATGTTGTCACTAAGTTTGCTAGACAATTTATTGTAGTTTAGTTGCAACTCTTGCAGTTGAGACATATTCCTAAAATATTTTAGTATGCTACTTTGGAATTCATTATATGAGAGATCGAGATATTTCAGAGAAATGGAAGTATTCAGAAGTGGAATAGATTCAAGATTGACTTGATGCAGTCCACAACCATAGAAATCAAGTTCAGATAAAGAAGGAATTTTGCTTATTGATGATAACCAATCAACAACTAGAGAGAGATTGACCTTTGATAGACCAAGGTGTCTCAAATTAGAGAGGTGAGAAATCCATTCAAGGTCATTTGCAGTCAAGTCATTAAATCCAAGGTCAAGAGTTTGCAAATTGGAAAGGTTCCCTAAACTAGGAGGAATGACACTAACAAGTTTGTTACCAATAAGATTTAACTCTATCAACTTACTAAGTGAACCAATGCACTTTGGTATCTTACTTTCTAATTTATTATAAGCAAGATTTAAAGAAGTAAGATGTTTCAGTTCACATATTGAAGAATCTAACTTACCGCTCAATCTGAAAGCAAAGAGATCCAAACTGGTTACATGATGAGTGAAATTATCACATGAAATCCCTTCCCATTTACAACATTCTTCACCTTTCCATGAGGTAAGGTCGTTCCTTTCAAGAAGGAGAGCATCTTTAAACTTGAGCAGAGCTCTCCTCTCTGTCTCCACACACTTGTTTTTATGAAAACTTTCTGCACATAACAAATTCATGCATAGAATGGCCAGCACACAAAAGAGAAAATTGAACCCACAATAAAGCATTATTGCGATCTACTCAACTCACTTGGAAATATTTTTGGTTTATTCCAATCAAAGGGACAGAGTTATTAACTGAATTGTGTAGTGGAATGAAGAAGTGAGGATAAACTAGGATTATATTTATAGGCATATCAAAATCACCCATCTAGTAAAACTTGTTTAATGGGACTTATTCAAAAACAAAACGGTGTGATGGGGATGTCTTTTGTTTCATAATAAAGCGAATTAGTCAAGATAACAATAAGTTATATATTGATGCGTCATAAAATATTATATTGTAATGTAATGTTGAAAACTCGGTAAAGTTTATTTTTTCATCTGTACAAATTTTTTTTTTTATTTTTTTATAGTGATAGCCTTTTGGTTTTCAAGAGAAAGAGACTTTGATAATATGATGTTTGGTCGGAAATTAAGTCAAAGTCCAAAAAAAATTGTTTCCACCCAAATCCGAACTAATGTTAAGTCATTAACTACTTGTGTCTGTTTGGTTTTGAATTTTTTTTTCCTAATTGCAAGAATACTTGGCCATTTTGCAACAAAAATTTGTCCCAAAATAATTGATATTTTGAATACGATATTTATTATTTTTCAATTGTACTCTCTAATTAATATTACTTTGACCACCCTCTATTCCTATTTTTTACTTGTTCAATACAATCTGATATTTCTACCAAAATCTGGAAACTAGCTGAAGACGTGGCCTCCTTAGCTAATGTATGAGCTGCCTCATTTGCTTGTCTCCTTACAAACTCAACACTAGAGTTGATATAATATTGTTCAAAGATAGTTTTACAATTATGGATAATCATCCCAAATTTTGTAACATCCTGACGTGCAAATGAAAAACTATATATCCATCACTTTTTTGGCATCAAACTCAAAATCGATAGGTCCCAAATGTAATTGATGAACCCTTTCCATAGCTGATAACAATCCAAGAGCTTTGCCAACATGTACCTTACAGACTGGAGTAAACCATTCAGTTTTTGCCAAAACAAAAGTGTCTGTATCATCCCTTATACAGACTCCTATTTTCCGTAAAGTTCCAAATGAGTTGGGGACTTTCCCTGAAAAACTATTCTTTGCCAAATTTAAAAGTACTAAACTTTGAAACTTCCCCCAAGAATTGGAAACTTTCCCTGCTAGAAAATTACTAGACAAGTCTAGATAAATTAAATTATGTGACGAGGATTTTCAAAAGGAAGATAAGGACCCTGTAAACATATTATTTGAGAGAAATAGAGAGCTCAATTCTGGAAAAGGTGGCAATGAACCATCCAAATTGTTGAAACTGAAATCCCACACACGATAAGTTGCATCTTTTACTTTCATGCTTGGAAAAGATTTTGGCAAGGGTCCATTAATTTTGTTATGTGAAACATTCAAGTAATGCAAACTTGAAGATAGATTCCAAAACCATTTAGGAAAAAATTTGCCCAATTGTATGTGAAAATGGACCGCTCAATTGATTATAGGAGAGATTAATTATTTCTAATGAGGGAAGTTTAGTAATCTCAAATAGTGGTAATGATCCATTCAATTGGTTAAAACTGAGATCTAGATCGTGCATGGTTGATAGAGATATATCATCAATGATATCCACACCATTCAAATGATTTTGGGAAAGATATATAGAAATGCAAGAGAAGGCATATGAGCAAGTGATTTCGGAAATGTCCCGAAAACATTGGTATTTCTAAGAGATAATATCTCCAACGATGAAAAGCAAGAAAAGTCAGGAAGTGGTCCTCCAATGAATGGATTATTGCTCAAATCCAAATACTTAAAACCATTTCTTGCGGAACACAATTGTAGTATGCTATCACTAAGTTTGCCAGACAATTTATTGGAGTTTAGTTGTAACTCTTGCAGTTGAGAAATATTCCGAAAAGATTTTAGTATGCTACTCTCGATTTCATTATATGAGAGATCAAGATGAGTGAGGACTTTGCTAACATTAATTACCCATGGCACAATGGGCAATGGCTGATCTTAAACCATTTTCTTTAAGATCGAGATATTTAAGAGAAATGGAAGAATTCAGGTGGGGAATAGATTTAGGAAGTGCTTGATGGAGCCCACAACCGAGTAAATGAAGTTCAGACAGAGATGAAGTTTTGCTTATTGATGACAACCGATCAACAGCTAGAGTGAGATTAACAAATGATAGATCAAGGCATCTCAAATTGGAGAGATGAGAAAGCCATTCAAGGTCATTTGAAATCATATCATAATTATACCCAAGGCCATTCAAGGAATTTTGCTTATTGATGATAACCAATCAACAACTAGAGAGAGATTGACCTTTGATAGACCAAGGTGTCTCAAATTAGAGAGGTGAGAAATCCATTCAAGGTCATTTGCAGTCAAGTCATTAAATCCAAGGTCAAGAGTTTGCAAATTGGAAAGGTTCCCTAAACCAGGAGGAATGACACTAACAAGTTTATTACCACTAAGATTTAACTCTATCAAGTTACCAAGTGACCCAACACTTTTTGGTATCTTTCCTTCTAAGCCATTAAAACCAAGATTCAACTCTATCAGTTGACCAAGTGTACCAATGCACTTTGGGATTTTTCCATGTAGGTTATTACTATTGAGATTTATAGAAGTAAGATATTGCAGTTCACATATTGAAGAATCTAACTTACCTTGCAATCCTTTAGTATAACCTAATGTTTGGAAATTCAAACTGGTTACATAACCAGTTAAATTATCACATGAAATTCCTTTCCATTTGCAACACTCTTCACCTTTCCATGATGAAAGGCTACCATTTCCAGCTTCTTTAAATCTTAAGGCTTTGTTTGGGAGTTTGGAGGGGAAGGGAGGGAAGGACTTTGGGGGGTTGAAAATATATAGAAAAATGGACAAAAAATTCACATTTTTTGAAAGAACAGTTTTTTAGAGAATGATAAACTAATACTTATGATTAATATACTTTTAATTTTAAGAATATTATAACAACATAGATTGAATTTCAAAAATTCATATAAACCCTCCATAATCCCCCAAAACCCTCCCCCAATACAAATTTTGAGTTCCCCAAATGAGGGGGATTTTTTATTATCAGTAAAAAATTAACCTTCAAAGCCTTCTCCTCCCAATGTCTTCTATTTCTTTCACTTGCTCCTTCCTTTTTTCCAAAACCCTCCCCTCCATACTCCCAAACAAAGCCTAAGAGAGCTCGCCTCTCCGTCTCCACGCATTTCTTCAAATGAAAATTTTCAGCGCATACCAAACTGATGCATAGAATGCTCACTACACAAAAGAGAAAATTGAACTGCTTCATTGTGATCTACTCAACTCCCTTTGAAATACTTTTTGATTTTGAAGTGGAATAATGATAAACAAGGGTCATATTAATTTATAGACTGCAAAATAGCACACATATATTGAAAATGTCTACTTTCCTGGTTGTTTCTTCGGGTATCATATAATTCAAACCTAAAGCAAATTCAAGTCAAGATAATAATAAGTTAAATGTATGATGTGTCATTATGTACTTTAATAATATTTATATATCATGAAACAAAATGTAGTAGTAGTATATATGTATATAACGACTGTCAAATGATAAGTAGATAATAGTTTAGTAAAAGAATAAGTAAATAATAGTTTAGTCAAAAAATTAATATATAACAGTCATTATAAAAAAAGATATAAATAAAAGTATGAAGTCAATGAATCTTGCACACTTGGCAGGGCTGTTGCTCCCTCCCATCTAGATGTTATTATTATTATATTATGTAAAGAGAATAGATAGTTATAATGTAACTTTTTTTTTTCTCTTTAATTTTACTCTTTATTTAAACTATTTTATTTACTATAAAAAAATATTACCTCAAACTTATTTGAAACAAGCATTTGATCTTGATATATATCTTTCCTTTTGTTTTGAATAAGCCAAGTTTTTTTGATAATTACGCAACCAAAAACAGCTCAAGGCGAGCCGAAACTGAGCGCCAAAAACAATACAACAAATGAGAAACAGATTGAGCTCTTAGCAGCCAACACAGAAGCACAAAAACTAAAATAGAAACACAAAGAGCCTTTTCCAAAAGGCGAACAGCAGCACGTACATTACCACACGTAATATAAGCAAGTGACAATTTTCAATCTACTAAAATTCCAATGCCACGACATCACCTTTATTTTTTCAAACAAGTCTTCTACCTCCTTGATCGTATTGTTGAAAACTCGGTAAAGTTTTTATTTTTTGTTTTATCGGTACAAATGTTGAAAACTCTGATAATCTATAAATCTTGAGTTTGGTCGAAAGGTAAGTCAAGTCCACCCAAATCCTAAATTATGTTAGTACATTAACCATTGTGTCCAATTATTTGGCTTTGAATCAATTTTATTTCCTAATTGCAAGAATAATTGACCTTTCTGCAACAAAAAGTTGTCTCAAAATAATTGATAATATCAATACAATATTAATTATTATTTTTCAATATTAATATCATTTCGACCACTCTCTACTCCTATTTTTTTACTTTTCACTCTCTAAAACGGTTGCCCATGCTTTAGGAGATGTAGCCACAACTTCAACTAACTCCAAACAATTAAGTTTATTTGATTTTTTTACTTAAACTGTGCTCCAAATTTGGATATATTTGGAGAATTGTATGATAGGAACAAAATCAATTCAAAAGTTAGACAATGAAAATCGAACTGATTTGAAATTTATGAACATCAACATATATTCACTTTGTTACAAATAGTTCAAATTTTAAATTGATACAAGAATATATATAGATGACAACAAGGTAAACTTCAAGATTATGTGCTAACAGTGAAAAAGGTGAATCCACTTCCTCCAACAATACGAAAATTCAAGACCAGAGATACGCCATTTTAATATAGATAAACGAGTACTGGTACATAATTAAGTTTAAAATTGTTTCCAAATTTATATAACTAGTCTTAGACCCGCGTGTTTGGCGGTCACGAGTTTGTTTTAAGTTATTTTGTGGCAAGGTACGTTTACACGATTCCTAATATTTTAGAAGGTTATCCATTCGATCGATGTACATGATAATCACATAAAAAAACACAAATTAATATCTGAAAGCCAATATAAAAATGAAGAGCAAAAAAGGTTGGGATAAAATAAGAAAATGGAAAGTGAAGAGATTCAACAATCATGGCTAAGTTTTATTGATAATTCTTTAAAAATACTGGTTGTCTTTTTCATCTATGTTTAGAATAAATTTACAATCAAATTGTGCGGACCAAAGTTAGTTATCTTTCAATGGGACAAAAGCAAATAGTGCAAGAAAAACATAATTTAGAGAAGGTTCAAATTTCATGTATGTTGAACTAGTAAGTAATACTTATACTTCACAACTTACACAACTAATCAAAGATAAGGTTTCCATAGTACTTCATTAGTGTTTTATTATTTCATATATAAATCCATTGAATGTTTTGATGGGAGATGCTGCGTCGCCTTCTTGTGGTCTTGATACATTGTTCAAGTATGCAACTTGATTATTAAAAAAAAAGCATATAGCTTGATTGTTGGTAAACTAGAAAACAATATTGTAAGAGTTTTAACTATATATATGGCGTTTGTGATCCATATTCTAGAATCTAATAAATATAATATAATAAAACAAAAATAAAATAAAATAAAAACAAAAACAAAACATTCAGATTCATATTTCCTTTCCTTGTACATGAGGATTTAAACAACAATACACAAGAATGTAGTTTAGGGAGAACTTAAGATATAAGACATTGGAAAATATGACTTCCTGCACTCTATAATATATAAGGTACAAAACTGAAGATGACTGAAGAGAGAAAAAAATGGTTGTGTTGAGTACTCCAAAGAATACCACGCAACAATTATTGATGAAGACATTGCAAATATCACTCTCAATTGAAGCTTACCTGCACATATTTAAAAAATAAAAATAAATTATGCCAACTAATTTTGTGTGAATGTAAATTATAAATAAACGTAAAAGGAAATTAAATAACAAATATATATGCATTATATATACCAAATATATATTCTCTTATTAAAAAAATAAAAATACAAAATATACATTGGTGTGCATTTTTATTCTTGATAAATAAATAAAAGGTCCTCCGTCCCAAATTATAAGCAAAAAAACTCATTTTCTCTGTCCCAAATTATAAACAAAAAAGACTAATTTTTATCATATTTAATTATGTTTTTTTAAAAAAATCATCTTTTCCAAAGAGAAATTAAATGCAATTTCCATTTATTATGCTATCCCTTTCATTTTCTCTATAAAAATTGTTTTTACATCTTTCTATGAAACTTATTCCAAAGATAACACAAGAAATTATACTACAAACTATAATATTTTAGTTTTCTTAATAAGTGTGAAAATATTTTTTTCCTTATAATTTGGTACGGAGGGAGTATATCACAAGAAACTTACCAGTTAATCTTCCACTTGAAATCTCTTCTTCAACCTATTTACAAAAACTGATAGTGTGACATGGATCCAATCATTCAAGTTGTTGAAGAATTTGAAATAGGCATGCCTCCATGATGTTTTTATCACAAGAGTTCCACAAACTCCCCAAAATCCAACAAAAAAACCAATCACCAAGCTAACATAAAACCCAAATGTTATTAGCTTATCCTCTTCTTCACTTGTGACATGTTTGTCATTGCTACTAGTTGGAGAAATTACATCGTCAGGGAAAAGGTTTATGAGTGGTGGGCCACAAAGTCGACTGTTCCCCACATATGAAGATGGATCAAAAGTTTGTAGTTGAGTGCTTAGTGGAATTTTCCCTTCTAAATTGTTGAATGACAGGTTCATGTAACCAAGAAATGTCAAACTTGAAAAGCTTGTTGGCATTTTACCGTAGAGATGATTTCTTGACAAGTCCAATGATTCTAAACTTTCCATATGACCAATGTTGCTAGGAATGAATCCTGTGAGATTATTCCTTGAAAGGTTTAAACCAACTAATACCACCAACTTTGTTATACTTTGCGGTATCTCACCTGTTAAGTGGTTGCTTGAAAGATCGATAGTTGCCATCAATCCAAGATTTTTTCCATATTCTCTGTTTGATCCTTTCAATGCCAATATTTCTTTGTCATTGAAGGAGCCAACGTCATACACTTTGCCATCCATATAGCCAAATCCGTATGAGATATAGTGGAAACTTTTTCTTGGAGAGTTCAAATTAGATAAAGCAATTATGTCACCTAAGCATTGTGGTATTTTCCCTGTAATATTGTTTTCAGAGAGATCCAATACTTGAAGAAATGATAAGTTACACATACTTGTAGGAATGTTTCCTTGGAACTTATTTACTCGTAGACGTAAAACAATCAACCGATGAAGATGAGAGCCTATCCACATTGGTAATATTCCTTGGAGATTGTTATCTCCGACATCAATTAGTGTTAAGCTACTACAAAGTGTTAAAGGTGGAATTTCACCAGAAAAGTTATTGTTATTTAAGTGAAGCGACTCAAGATGTCGTAAAGAGCCAAAAAAGCTAGGTATTTTTCCTGATAACTGGTTTTGTGCCAAATTCAAAACTTGTAGCATTTCAAATTTCTTCCAACAATTTGAAAGTTGACCCTTTAGCAAGTTACTAGACAAATCCAAATACGTTAAACCCAGAGACGAGGATGTACAAAAAGAAGATAAGGACTCTGTAAACATATTACTTGAGAGAAATAGAGCGTAAAACTTTGGAAAAGGAGGCAGTGAACCATTCAAATTGTTGAAACTAAAATCCCACACATTCTCAAGTATACTGAATTTCATATTTGGAATTGACTTTGGCAAGGGTCCATTAAGTTTGTTATATGAAACATTCAAGTATATCAAACTTGAAGAGAGGTTCCAAAACCATTTAGGAAATGAATCTGAAATACCACTACTTGAGATGTCTAGCACACGAAGTTCCCCATGATGCTTGAGCCATACTGGAAATTTTGGACCCAATGTGCACGATGATGCATAAAGTGCAAAAAGTTTGAAAGGAGGAACCGAATCTAAACTTAAGTTGAATGAAAGTGAATTATGAGCCACATCCAAAATTCTTAAATGAGATAAGTTTGATAGATGTGTTTCAATAATGACACTGTTAAACTTATTTGATGAGAGAAACAATTCTTGAAGATAAGAAAGTTGGCCAATCGTATGTGGAAATGACCCACTCAACTCATTATGGGAGAGATCTAGATGTTGCAATGAGGCAAGTTTAGTTATCTCAAATAGTGGTTTTGATCCCTTGAATTGGTTAAAACTGAGATCTAGAGTTATTAGGACTTTGCCAACATTACTCACCCATGGAAGAATGGAAGAGTTTAAACTATTTTCTCCAAGATCAAGGGATTTCAGAGAAATTGAAGTGTTCATGTAGGAAATAGATTTAGGAGTGACTTGATGGAGCCCACAACCAAATAAATGAAGTTCAGACAAAGTATGAATTTTGCTTATTGATGACAACCAATCAATAGCCAGTGTGAGATTGACCTCTGATAGATCAAGGTATCTCAAATCAGAGAGATGAGAAAGCCATTCAAGGTCATTTGCAGTTAAATAATTATGTGAAAGGTCAAGAGTTTGCAAATTGGAAAGGTTCCCCAAACTAGGAGGAATGACACCAAAAAAATTATTGTACATAAGCTTTAACTCTATCAACTTACCAAGTGAACCAATGCACTTTGGTATCTTTCCTTCTAAGCCAATATTATCAAGATTTAAAGAAATAAGATGTTGAAGTTCACATATTGAATAATCTAACTTACCTCCAACTGCTTTTGTATAATCGAAAGGTTTGAGATTCAAACTGGTTACATAACCAGTTAAATTATGACATGAAATTCCTTCCCATTTACAACATTCTTCACCTTTCCATGACGTAAGATTGACCTTACTATGAATAAGTGCATCTTTGAACTTAAGGAGAGCTTGCCTCTCTGTCTCCACACACTTGCTTGGATAAAAACTTTCAACACATAACAAATTGATGCATAAAATTGCAACCACGCAAAGAAGAAAATTGAACCCAGAATGAAGCATTGTTATAAACTCAATTCCCTAGGATTTTTTGTGTGTCAAATTGACAGAGAAGTTAATTGAATTGTAAAGTGGAATAAAGATAAACAAGTGTGATTATCAAATGACAAATGAGAATGTGTCTATTTGCCTAGTTGTTTCTTCGGGTGCAATATTTCAAAGTTGTTCTTAATTGGCTTCATGACAAATGAACTTAAGCATGAGCCAAGACTTTGTATGCACCTTACCTCAAGTCAATCAAAGCATTTTAGGCCGAATGGAAAATTTTAGACATTATCAAAGTAAATTTATTATGAGAAAGATGTTTGTTGAAAGGTTGATTAAACGAGGGGAGATTTTTAGATTTTTCTTTGGGTGGACTTCAACATCCTTCTATATAGTATCATGCAGTAGAAAATCGTTGAAAATATGATTTTTTTTTTTTTTTTTTTGAGGGAATCATTGAAAATATGATGTTTATTAATTAATTCAGTTGAATTGACTATTCAAAAGATTGAACCCAATTTTCTTCGATGATTTGTAAGCCCAATGGAAAACCAAAAAACGTTTATTGATTGAACAAAAGAAAATATGTGCATTCTATTTGACCCGAAAAAAAGTATAGCAAATTGTAAAAATTTGCTTGATGATGTCAATCAAAGTAAGTTTATTTTAAAGTAAATAATTGATACGCAGAGACCTCATTATGGATTTGTAACAAAATAACCTACTATAATTATTAGGATTAATTAAGGCGCGTTTCCAACATTAATCCCTATTTAAATTATATTATATTTTTAGTCTTCAACGTTTTTGCGGTGTCTCCTCAATAAATGTTCTATTTTGGAGCATGCATGTTGCATCCAAGAGTATTCTTTGGGTACTCTTTTGCTACATTATTCTCTTATTAGTCATCATCTTAAGTTCTTACTAAACTACATTATCAGATAGTAATTGCTGTTTAAATATTTATGTGCCCTGGAAAGAAGTTATGTATATGAATATTTTCTGTTTCTTTTAATTCTATTTTTGTTATATTAATTCTTTTTTTATTTGTTTAAATCCTTTTGCTACATTGTTCTCTTCCACAACATTGACCAATCTCTCATGAAGTTTCCGTGCTTAAGTTTAGTTAGACATATAAAGATGTGAAAGGGATTTCTGTTCTTCATTTTGTGGTCAAAGTATGCAGAGAACAATGGTAGAATCACAGACTGCACCTCTTTATCTACAATTTAAAAGATGATAAAATCATATTTAACTAGATTGAGACCCGTGCGTTGCGCGGACATAACATTGTTTTTTTATTAGATTAAATTTGGAGTTTTATTATTGCAAGTTTTCTAAACATAATTATAATAAAGAAATTCTAACTTCTGAGCTCAAATTACAATAATTGTTGGTCTTATTTTTCATGACAGTGAGCTTATAGAGTTTAATGATGACTAAGTATAAAAAAAATTTGTATTCAGCTAAAGAGACAATTAAAATAGAGAAAGTGTAAGTGAACATGCATGCTCTTATGAATTAAAATAAATAAATTGGAAGTTTAGTTTGCAAATCTAGTTTGTTTAAATTATTCGATTTTGGTCACCATTTATTAAAATTCAATCAGTCTTAAGCAAATCAAATCAACATGTTTTAAGAAAAATCTACTGTGAGAATCATGTAAGGATCAAAAGTCAAACGTAACATGCCAACATATTTTGAAGAGCAAGTAGGCCACAAATAACTCGTTCCAAAAATGGTGTTATAAAAAACAATCTCAAATATTGTAATTAGAGGATTAGGAAGGTTTGATACTTATGTATTTTGCATAACATCTGCTATGTCTGATTAGAATTCTTTAGGGATATATGTAGCCCTGTGTTTTTTATGGCAGGCTACTCTTTGTTTTTGTTGCTATAGGATAGCCTTTGGCTTCCTTTCTCTCTATTGTGTAAACAGGTTCAAACCTTAATCCTAATTTGCATTTTATTTTCATTGCTTTTATAAAAAAAAAATGGTTTGTGGCAAAACAAATAGTCAGGGCCTCACACTTAGAGGGGCCTCAAAAAAATTTAAAAATGGAAAAAAAAAAAAACTGTGTGCCTACGGGAAATTTTCATCATTAAATGTCATTTTTTCGTAGGTAAAAATTTGAAAGACAACAATTTTGCTGTCAATTATGAATTGTCAATAAGTAAAGGTCTATTCAGTAAAAATCATGTTTGAACTATTGTTTGTATATTTAACTGCAACTTAAATGTCTATCACTATTAATAGTGCTGGAATTCTCAAGTATACTGAATTTCATATTTGGAATTGACTTTGGCAAGGGTCCATTAAGTTTGTTATATGAAACATTCAAGTATATCAAACTTGAAGAGAGGTTCCAAAACCATTTAGGAAATGAATCTGAAATACCACTACTTGAGATGTCTAGCACACGAAGTTCCCCATGATGCTTGAGCCATACTGGAAATTTTGGACCCAATGTGCACGATGATGCATAAAGTGCAAAAAGTTTGAAAGGAGGAACCGAATCTAAACTTAAGTTGAATGAAAGTGAATTATGAGCCACATCCAAAATTCTTAAATGAGATAAGTTTGATAGATGTGTTTCAATAATGACACTGTTAAACTTATTTGATGAGAGAAACAATTCTTGAAGATAAGAAAGTTGGCCAATCGTATGTGGAAATGACCCACTCAACTCATTATGGGAGAGATCTAGATGTTGCAATGAGGCAAGTTTAGTTATCTCAAATAGTGGTTTTGATCCCTTGAATTGGTTAAAACTGAGATCTAGAGTTATTAGGACTTTGCCAACATTACTCACCCATGGAAGAATGGAAGAGTTTAAACTATTTTCTCCAAGATCAAGGGATTTCAGAGAAATTGAAGTGTTCATGTAGGAAATAGATTTAGGAGTGACTTGATGGAGCCCACAACCAAATAAATGAAGTTCAGACAAAGTATGAATTTTGCTTATTGATGACAACCAATCAATAGCCAGTGTGAGATTGACCTCTGATAGATCAAGGTATCTCAAATCAGAGAGATGAGAAAGCCATTCAAGGTCATTTGCAGTTAAATAATTATGTGAAAGGTCAAGAGTTTGCAAATTGGAAAGGTTCCCCAAACTAGGAGGAATGACACCAAAAAAATTATTGTACATAAGCTTTAACTCTATCAACTTACCAAGTGAACCAATGCACTTTGGTATCTTTCCTTCTAAGCCAATATTATCAAGATTTAAAGAAATAAGATGTTGAAGTTCACATATTGAATAATCTAACTTACCTCCAACTGCTTTTGTATAATCGAAAGGTTTGAGATTCAAACTGGTTACATAACCAGTTAAATTATGACATGAAATTCCTTCCCATTTACAACATTCTTCACCTTTCCATGACGTAAGATTGACCTTACTATGAATAAGTGCATCTTTGAACTTAAGGAGAGCTTGCCTCTCTGTCTCCACACACTTGCTTGGATAAAAACTTTCAACACATAACAAATTGATGCATAAAATTGCAACCACGCAAAGAAGAAAATTGAACCCAGAATGAAGCATTGTTATAAACTCAATTCCCTAGGATTTTTTGTGTGTCAAATTGACAGAGAAGTTAATTGAATTGTAAAGTGGAATAAAGATAAACAAGTGTGATTATCAAATGACAAATGAGAATGTGTCTATTTGCCTAGTTGTTTCTTCGGGTGCAATATTTCAAAGTTGTTCTTAATTGGCTTCATGACAAATGAACTTAAGCATGAGCCAAGACTTTGTATGCACCTTACCTCAAGTCAATCAAAGCATTTTAGGCCGAATGGAAAATTTTAGACATTATCAAAGTAAATTTATTATGAGAAAGATGTTTGTTGAAAGGTTGATTAAACGAGGGGAGATTTTTAGATTTTTCTTTGGGTGGACTTCAACATCCTTCTATATAGTATCATGCAGTAGAAAATCGTTGAAAATATGATTTTTTTTTTTTTTTTTTTGAGGGAATCATTGAAAATATGATGTTTATTAATTAATTCAGTTGAATTGACTATTCAAAAGATTGAACCCAATTTTCTTCGATGATTTGTAAGCCCAATGGAAAACCAAAAAACGTTTATTGATTGAACAAAAGAAAATATGTGCATTCTATTTGACCCGAAAAAAAGTATAGCAAATTGTAAAAATTTGCTTGATGATGTCAATCAAAGTAAGTTTATTTTAAAGTAAATAATTGATACGCAGAGACCTCATTATGGATTTGTAACAAAATAACCTACTATAATTATTAGGATTAATTAAGGCGCGTTTCCAACATTAATCCCTATTTAAATTATATTATATTTTTAGTCTTCAACGTTTTTGCGGTGTCTCCTCAATAAATGTTCTATTTTGGAGCATGCATGTTGCATCCAAGAGTATTCTTTGGGTACTCTTTTGCTACATTATTCTCTTATTAGTCATCATCTTAAGTTCTTACTAAACTACATTATCAGATAGTAATTGCTGTTTAAATATTTATGTGCCCTGGAAAGAAGTTATGTATATGAATATTTTCTGTTTCTTTTAATTCTATTTTTGTTATATTAATTCTTTTTTTATTTGTTTAAATCCTTTTGCTACATTGTTCTCTTCCACAACATTGACCAATCTCTCATGAAGTTTCCGTGCTTAAGTTTAGTTAGACATATAAAGATGTGAAAGGGATTTCTGTTCTTCATTTTGTGGTCAAAGTATGCAGAGAACAATGGTAGAATCACAGACTGCACCTCTTTATCTACAATTTAAAAGATGATAAAATCATATTTAACTAGATTGAGACCCGTGCGTTGCGCGGACATAACATTGTTTTTTTATTAGATTAAATTTGGAGTTTTATTATTGCAAGTTTTCTAAACATAATTATAATAAAGAAATTCTAACTTCTGAGCTCAAATTACAATAATTGTTGGTCTTATTTTTCATGACAGTGAGCTTATAGAGTTTAATGATGACTAAGTATAAAAAAAATTTGTATTCAGCTAAAGAGACAATTAAAATAGAGAAAGTGTAAGTGAACATGCATGCTCTTATGAATTAAAATAAATAAATTGGAAGTTTAGTTTGCAAATCTAGTTTGTTTAAATTATTCGATTTTGGTCACCATTTATTAAAATTCAATCAGTCTTAAGCAAATCAAATCAACATGTTTTAAGAAAAATCTACTGTGAGAATCATGTAAGGATCAAAAGTCAAACGTAACATGCCAACATATTTTGAAGAGCAAGTAGGCCACAAATAACTCGTTCCAAAAATGGTGTTATAAAAAACAATCTCAAATATTGTAATTAGAGGATTAGGAAGGTTTGATACTTATGTATTTTGCATAACATCTGCTATGTCTGATTAGAATTCTTTAGGGATATATGTAGCCCTGTGTTTTTTATGGCAGGCTACTCTTTGTTTTTGTTGCTATAGGATAGCCTTTGGCTTCCTTTCTCTCTATTGTGTAAACAGGTTCAAACCTTAATCCTAATTTGCATTTTATTTTCATTGCTTTTATAAAAAAAAATGGTTTGTGGCAAAACAAATAGTCAGGGCCTCACACTTAGAGGGGCCTCAAAAAAATTTAAAAATGGAAAAAAAAAAAAACTGTGTGCCTACGGGAAATTTTCATCATTAAATGTCATTTTTTCGTAGGTAAAAATTTGAAAGACAACAATTTTGCTGTCAATTATGAATTGTCAATAAGTAAAGGTCTATTCAGTAAAAATCATGTTTGAACTATTGTTTGTATATTTAACTGCAACTTAAATGTCTATCACTATTAATAGTGCTGGATTTTTTTTTCCAATTCTTTTTAAATGAAAATTGTCAAGTCTATACCCGGCCCTCCGAATTGTCAGGAACGGCCCTGGTGTGTATATATATATTTTGAGTTTGGATGTCAATTAAGTAAAATTTGTCATATTTTTGTGCCAAAAGAAATTGTTAGTGTTATGTGATCAATTATTGTCATATATGGGCATGGCAAAATATTTTGATTGCATTGATATGTGAAACAGTCAACTGCAACAATCAAAATGTGGTATTATTATATATGATTTCTTAACGAAGAGCACTCAGTTGGCATTTTTCTGAAAATATTACAATTTGACTCCAATTTGAGACATGAAGAATCAAAATCCGCCCCTAACTATCATTTCTGCTGATATTTTTTAAGGGCTCAAACTTTTGTTTGCTCTGCACTGTATTTCCTTTAACCTAAGTTTTATCTCACCGACATTTACCTTAGGTTTTGGCCTAATCACCCGATGTTTATAATTTCTCTTCTTTTTTATTGATCAATTTTAACAAGGCTTTGCTGCAATTTGTTTTAAAATAAAATAAAAAGGACGCAATCCGTTCAAAATCTACTGCATGTTATACAATTAAAAAAATTAATGTAACAAAATATATTAAAAAGAAAAACAAAACATGTATCCACATACATATTTCATTTCCATAGAAACAATACATAGTTTGGTAAGAAACGAAAATATACACCAAGACAGATGTTTTCATGAGAATTAAAGATGATAGCTCAAGACAGAAAATATAACATAACAAAAGAGTACCCAAAGAATACTCTTGGATGCATGTTCCAGTTGGAACATATATTGATGAAGACATTGTGACATATCTATCACTCTTATCGAAAAATAAAATAGAAGGTATATTGTATGGAATTTACCAGTTAATCTTCGACTTGGAATCTTTTCTTCAGCCTATTTACAAAAACTTCTTGTGTGACATGGATCCAATCATTTATGTTGTTGAAGAATTTGAAATAGGCATGCCTCCATGATGTTTTTATCACTAGAGTTCCACAAACTCCCCAAAATCCAATGAAAAAACCAATCACCAAGCTAACATAAAACCCAAAGGTTATGAGCTTATCTTCATCTTCTTCATTAGTGACATGTTTATCATGGCTTCTTGTCACATCTCCTGGACAAAGATTTGTGATTGGTGGGCCACAAAGTCTACTATTCCCAACATATGATGAGGGGCCAAAAGTTTGTAGTTGAGTGCTTATGGGAATATTGCCTTCTAAGTTGTTGAAAACAAGTTCATGTGACTAAGAAATGTCAAATTTGAAAAGCTTGTTGGCATTCTACCTGAAAGATGGTTTCTTGACAAGTCGAGTGATTGTAAACTTTCCATATGACCAATGTTGCTAGGAATAAATCCTTTGAGATTATTCCATGAAAGGTTTAAAGCAGCTAATGCCACGAGTTTTGTTATACCTTCTGGTATCTCTCCTATTAAATGGTTGCAAGAAAGATCAATGGTTGTCCAATAGCCAAGATTTGTCTCATATTCTCTGCTGTATCCTTTCAATGTCAATATTTCCTTGTCATTGAAGGATCCAATTTCATACACTTCACTGTCCTCATAGACTGTGATTGACGAATAGTGAAATATGTTTCTTGGAGACTTCAAATTTGATAAAGCAACTATGTGACTGAAGCATTCTGGTATCCCTCCTGTTATATTGTTTTGAGAGAGATCCAGAATTTGAAGAAGTGATAGATTACACATACTTGTTGGAATGCTTCCTTGGAACTTATTTGCCCGTAGACGTAAAACAATCAACTGATGAAGATGATGGCCTAGCCACATAGGTAATGATCCTTGGAGATTGTTATCTCCAACATCAATTAATTTCAATTTTTGACAAAGGATCAAAGATGGAATTTCACCGGAGAAGTTGTTATTATTTAAATGGAGTGATTCAATTTGTCCTAGAGCACCAAGTGATTTGGGTACTTTCCCTGAGAAATTATTCTCTGCCAAATTTAGAACTATTAAAGATTGAAACTTCTCCCAACAATCTGGAAGTGGCCCCACTAACATATTACTAGACAAGTCTAAATTAATTAAACGTTGAGATGAGGATGAACAAAAAGAAGACAGGGTCCCTGTAAACATATTATTTGAGAGAAATAGAGCGTACAACTTTGGAAATGGAGGCAGTAAACCATTCAAATTGTTGAAACTAAAATCCCACACCCAAATATCTTCATAATTTACATTCAGACTTTGTAAGGATTTTGGCAAGGGTCCATTGAGTTTGTTATGGGAAACATCCAAGTATCTCAAACTCGAAGGTAAATTCCAGAACCATTTAGGAAATGAATCTGAAATACCACAATTAGAGATATTTATATCAGTAAGCCACCTTTGATGTTTGAGCCATAATGGAAATTTAGGACCCAATGTGCATGATGATGCATGTAGTTTTTCCAGTTTGAAAGGTGGAACCCAGTTTGAACTCAAGTTGAATGAAAGTGAATTTTGAGTCACATCAAAATGTTTCAATTCAGATAAGTTTGATAAATGTGTTTCATTAATGGTGCCGTTTAACTTATTTGAAGAGAGACGTAACTCATTTAGATCAGAAAGTTGACCAATTGTATGTGGAAATGGCCCACTTAAATTATTATGGGAGAGATAGAGTGTTTTTAATGAGACGAGTTTAGTTATCTCAAATAGTGGTTGTGATCCATTCAATTGGTTAAAACCGAGATCTAGAGAAGAAAGGGAAGACAAATGAACAAATGATTTTGGAAATGGACCGACAACATTGGTATTTCGAAGAGATAATGTCTCCAAAAATGGAAAACATGAAAAATCTGGAAGTGACATCACATTGAATGGGTTATTGCTTAGATCCAAATTCCTTAAATCATTTTTCGTGGTACACAATTGTTGTATGTTGTCACTAAGTTTGCCGGACAATTGATTGGAATTCAGGTTCAAATCTTGCAGTTGAGACATATTCCTAAAAGATTTTAGTATGCTACTTTGTAGTTCATTATCTTTGAGACCAAGAGATTTCAGAGAAATGGAAGTATTCAGAAGAGGAATAGATTCAAGATTGACTTGATGGAGCCCACAACCATATAAATAAAGTTCAGATAGATAAGGAATTTTGCTTATTGATGACAACCAATCAACAGCTAGAGTGAGATTAACAAATGATATATCAAGGTATCTCAAATTAGAGAGATGAGAAAGCCATTCAAGGTCATTTGCAGTCAAGTAATTAAATACTCCAAGGTCAAGAGTTTGTAAATTGGAAAGGTTCCCCAAACTAGGAGGAATGACACCAACAAAATAATTACCACCAAGATCTAACTCAATCAAGTTACCAAGTGAACCAATGCACTTTGGAATCTTTCCTTCAAATTGATTATCATTGAGATTTAAATAAGTAAGATGTTTCAGTTCACATATTGAAGAATCTAACTTACCTCCAAATCCAAAAAACAAGAGATGCAAACTGGTTACATGATGAGTGAAATTATCACATAAAATTCCTTCCCATTTGCAACATTCTTCACCTTTCCATGACGAATTGAATTCCCTATTAAGATTGATAGCATCTCTAAACTTGAGGAGAGCAATCCTCTCTGTTTCCACGCACTTGTTCATACCGATACTTTCAGCACATAACAGCCCGATGCATAAAATGGCCACCATACAAAAGAGAAAATGGAACACACAATGAATCATTGTGATGTACTCAATTCCGTTGGAAATATTTTTGGTTATTCCAATAAAAGATATAGAGTAATTAACTGAATTGTAAAGTGGAATGAAGAATTAAGGATAAACTAGGCTCATATTTGTAGACAGCAAAACCACACATCTATTGAAAATATCTAGCTACTTTCCTTCTTGTTTCTTCGGTTGCTATAATTCACACATTTTAAGTCAACCAAACTTGTGTCATGGGCAAGACTTTTGATTTATGATAATAAGTTCAATGTTTGATGTGTCATTTTATAATAATATTTTTTTTAGCAAATTTATTAA